>NW_015505303.1:437227-454026 GCF_001515645.1 Sinocyclocheilus grahami
ATGAAAAGTGCAAACTGATTGTCTGCCAGCAGGAGGCGCTTTAAGAGCGGTTGAACAAGCGGTTTCTCCAGTAATGGCTGTAATCAAATCAGCTCCGCTCATGAACACTTCTTTATTAGATAAAATAATCCCATCGAAACTTTTCTGAAGACAGTCCTTTCCCTTTAGAGATACATTCATTTAAAAAACCCGCAACAAGTTTTGATTTTAAAACGTGCAGTGCTCATGTTTATTCGATGAAGTCAAAAGCCACAAATAAATCAATGTATGGGAAACACTGGTAATGTAGGCTATATCGAAATATCGGAAATGTGTTTAAAAACCATATCACCGTTATTGAAAAAAAAATATATAGCGATACATATTGATATTGAATTATTGTCCAGCCCTAATTATGATCCAATTTAGATTGAAGTGAAGTGTCCCATAGACATGAAACAAGTGATGCATAGCAACTCACCACTGAAGACCTTCTTGGTTTCTTTGTGCAGGTTGGACACAGCGATGCGGGCCGCCAGGATGGCATAGTCAGGGTGTTTGGTGGTGAGGGTGGCAGTGATCTCAGCAGCCAGGGTGTCCAGCTCTACTGTGGTAACGCCGCTGTAAAGGCCCTGAATCACCTTCATGGTGATCTGAGTCTGCAAAGCAAAACCACTTGATTTAGGGTCAGAGCTTTACATTTGCTTCTTGGAAGGTGATTCTTTAAAGGGGTCATGATGCAATTTCCTTTCTCTTTGGAGTGTTACAAGCTGATTGTGCATAGATAAGATCCCTGAAGTTGCAAAGACTAAAGTCTCAAAACCAAAGAGATATTCTTTATCAAAGTTAAGACTCTGCCACACACCCCTAAAACGGCTCGTTCTAACACGCCCCCACATATCTATCTCACTATGTGGAAATATTAGCATAATGCCGCCCAAATGTTCAAGTAAAGAAAGAAGGCGTGGTTTCAGTAACCGCAGTTAGTGTTGAAGCAGCATGTCAGGGAGACGCTGTGTGTTTCTAGGCGAAAGCAAAAGCACTTTATTTGGCCTTCCAAAAGTAGATGCATTTAGGAATCTTTAAAGGGGTTTTATTATGCTCTTTTACAAAATCTTGATTTTGTTTTGGGGGTGTACTAGAACATGCTCTCATGCTTGGTGGTTCGAAAAACGCATTATTTTTCACATAATTTACATTATTAAAATACCTTTCTCCCCAGCCTGCCACAAACGGCTCGATTAGTTCCGGCTTTGATGAAGGTCCGCCTTCCGAAAAAAAAAATGTGATGTGATTGGTTAGCTGTCCCAGTGCGTTGTGATTGGCGAACAGCTTTAGTACTGCCACGCCCCCTTGCGCCGTCTTTCAACAAAACCTTTTGGCAAATCCGGCACTTCTCACTCATGATGTGGAAGCTGTCCTCAGTAAAATGCGCAGCACACAATAGCAAATTGGGGTTATAATGCTCAGGAACAGGTCAGCTGGCCAATCAGAGCAGACTGCGCTTGTCGGAAGGAGGGACTTTGTAGAAAACGAAGTGCTTGAGAGAGGCGGGGCATAGAGGACCTACAATAATGTACAGTATTTGAAAAATAATGTGTTTTTTTAACATAAAAGCATGTCAGCATATTCTGTTACGCCACATACACAAAATAATGATCTTTAAAAAACATCATATGACCCCTTTAATAAAATGATTTCTTATGCAGGGCCATAAGGAAGACCTACAGAGGACAGGATGCTGTGCAAGTTACTAATCGGGTCTTTATGGATTGATTGTTTGTTTGAATATTACTATGCTGTTGTAATATTTTAACAGGCCTGTAATGGATCTACTGTTTGATGAATAATAAACTGTAGTAGTAACTAGGCCAGGGGTTTTCAAACTGGGGTCTGGGGACCCCATGGAAATGCTGGGGGTCTGTTTAGAGAAAAATAAAAAGTATTAAAGTATTTAAGTAATAAAATTACAAAAGTAAATAGATAAATTAGATTAAAACAAATAAAATAATTAAAATACAGAAGTAAATAAAGCAAAGCAAAAAATAATAATAAAAGTAAATGTAAAAAAATCCTTGCACAAGGAAGATCTTGTCATGGAGTCAGTGGCATCTACTGAAATAGGCAATGGTAGACCTTAGAAGTAGGTTTTGATGTAATGTTAGGCTATTTCATAACTTACAGGATCAACAAACTCAGCATTGAGTCCATAGCAAAGTTTCTGGATGCGTGATGTGATTTTGTCGAACATAATACGCTCCTGGCGACCATCTGAGACAAGAAAAACACCAGATGAATAAAAACATGAGCTATAATAATAGGTCAAGCAGAATACCTCATGTTCAATAAAAGATGGACGTGATATGAAGTCAATAAAAACATGAAAAGTTAGTAAAATACGATGCTAATAATTATAGCAAAACAGTTTTAAGCTAGCATAACCCGTTACATGATGATTGATGATTTATGTAGCATCTGCCATTCATTCATGTTTCATTAGTGGATGACCCAGTCAAAGAAGCAGTTGGCGCCAACTTCGAGTTAACAAAGAACACCACTAGTCTTCAGGTGCGGTTAACACGAACAAATATCGTTTTCAAGGATAAAGTTATGTAGTTGGAAAAAATTATATACTAGCACACAATCAATAAATCTGCGTCCTTAATCAAGACTTCATACGAACGCATTTTCGTTCTTCTCTTTAAAACGCGGTTAACGTTACACGATTAAGGTAACGATCCATACGTAACATGTTTGATTTACAGATTGGACATCATTTTGGTTATGAGAATAACATAAACGTACAATTTGTATGCTAACGTAAATAAGGGTAACGTTAAGTATTCCCTTATTTATATTAGCACTCAAATTGTACGTTTGCTCAGTATGCTGCAAATATACAAGTAGGACGAGTGGGACTTTACCTCTCTTGATCACGTGCATGATTGATGTCTCTGCTAAAGAGCACAGAATTTTTTTAATAAAAAAATTAATTTATTAGGCGTATTTGTGGATAAAGTGCTATTCTGTTGACCGACCCCTCAGCTGCTTCTTCTGCCGACTGTTGTTGTTGCAGACTGCGCGCGCTCCTCGAACCCGCCAGAACGACCTTCGTCAGATACGGAAGACAATCTCAGCCAATGGGCCCTCGCTTCTTCTTCGTTTTCTGTTTATTGGCGGTTTTGGCAAACCAACTTAAAGGTGGATTACCGCCACTTACTGATCTGGAGTGTGGAGTGAACAGATTTGGTAGAGAGAAGGATATTTAAATATATATACCACAATTACAATTTATATTCTTTCCATATTTCCTGTCTTTTTTAGATAATTGAACACTTCTTCTTTAATTCTTGATTGCATTTGTCTATTCCCTAGTAATATCTTGAGTGATGCTTTATCATGTCCCATCAAACCTAATTTATGATTAAGTTGATTTCTTTCTCTTTCATACACATCACATTCTAGAAGAATGTAATTTACTGTTTCTGGATTCCCACTTTTATCACATCTTCCATTTTCATGCTTCCCTATTTTCCCTCGCTTCTTCTTCTTCTTTTGGCGTTTTATGGAGGTTGGCAAACAAACGATAGGCGCATTCCCACCACCTACTGGGCTGGAGTGTGGACCATTGATGGAATAGGAAGAACTAAGTAAAAAAATCAATAAAAATATATAATAATAAGAGAAAAAATAATAATAATTAAAACCAACTTAAAGGTGCATTTACCGCCACCTAGGCCCTGTCCCAAATGGAACACTTCATGTGCACTTGCGTTCTTACGGACTTACAATGGCCGCAGCGTGCGCGTGTCCGTTAAAGGGGTCATATGATGCTATT
Organism: Sinocyclocheilus grahami; assembly: GCF_001515645.1. Lineage (NCBI taxonomy): Eukaryota > Metazoa > Chordata > Actinopteri > Cypriniformes > Cyprinidae > Sinocyclocheilus > Sinocyclocheilus grahami. Next base: position 441,045 of record NW_015505303.1, read on the forward strand.
TTAAAGATCATTATTTTGTGTATTTTGTGTACAAATACTGTACATTATTGTAGGTCCTCTATGCCCAGCCTCTCTCAAACACGTAGTTTTCAACAAAGCCCCTCCTTCCGACAAGCGCATTCTGCTCTGATTGGCCAGCTGACCCAGTGCATTGTGATTGGCCGAACACCACAAACATGTGTCGGAAATGTAACGCCCCTTACCATAATCACCAGCTTCAGCTTTCAAAGTAAATATCAAGACAGTTAATAATGTTGTTAGTTTTACCATCAGTTCAAGCCCGAAAGGGCAACAGAGTCATGTGACAGACACAGTGATGATGCAGTACACAAGCCGCGGTTAAGACAGCTGATGTGCTATCCACGAGACCGTATGGTGTCCCATTTGTCATTTTAGCGTTCAGAAGGGTGCTCGCAAGCGCCCCCTCTGCGGCCGTTATGCGCCCTTGATCCGCACTTCTGCCGAGCCTGCACTGGGGCGAACTCCACAGCAGACTTCTACCCAACAGTCAAAGCGGCATTACGTCACGAAAGTGCGGACTCAGAGGAAGACCGCGAGGGTTTAGGGTACCATTTGGGACAGGGCCCTACTGAACTGGAGTGTGGGCAGTAGCTTGATAGAAAGGAAGGAGAAGAAAACATTTTTTCAACTATATATTTCTGTTAAATTCTTTCACTTATCCCAGTATTTTTCAAATAGTTCATTAGGAGAGTATGTATTTTCCTAGACATTGTTTTTTCCTCCTCATACTAGACGGAACAGGAACAGATGATTCCATTTTTCCCATCTAAATTGCACCCTAAACCCTTCGCGATCTTCTGTCTTGTACAAATACCCACACTTGCGGTCTTGGCCACTTGAGAGCGCGTGCCCTTAATGCACACTAAATCCACACTATCTCGAATACCGCTCCGGAGCGCTATTCAAGGCTAAGTGTATCCCATCATGCGTCATGTTCTGGAAATAAATCGTGAGACTTTTTGCCGAGATCTCACGAGAGGTCACGGAAACCTTTCCAATGCAAGTTAAATATTAATATAATAATAATAATTAGATATTACAAATAATTTGGTAGAAAAACTGTGTTTTTACTTTTATTGGTGCAAAGATGAGTTGTGGTGATATTTATTTTGTACAACATTTGCAACTGCTTTTTATCATTTAATTAGAAGCACCACAAATTTAAATTATGTCATGTTATAGGGACTACTGGACAGACATTTAGAAGTTGATTTTAAAATGCAAAGTATGTCAAATTAAAATTAAAATTAAGCTGTGTAAACACTTGCATTTTTACAACACTATAGTGTGTCCCATCAGGTAATGAAAAGTTTGACACACACTTGTGGTCTTCATGCTCACTTGAACACTTGGGCCAAATACAGGAAATACCTCATATAAGTAGTCAAGTGGTCAAGTGCAAAGACCGCAAGAGTGGGGCTGCGTTCCAGTTAATTTTTTTATGCCCTTCACTCGCAAACTTTCCTCCATTACTCGGATGTTCGTCATTGATTACGTTGCATGTGTTAAAAAGGCCCGCTGCAAATGAACTTTTATTTTGAAATGTTCTGGCGATCAGGCACTGTTTGAATGTGCTGTCAATGGAGTTAGAGTTTTCCACAGTTTTGGAGATGCAGCCATCCGATGTTCCTGTTGAGCGGCCCAGGAGACAATTATCTCTGCCTGCACACTTGCAGGATTATGATTTGACTGGTTACAATCTGGTGGAAACCTTCCGAGAGGAAAATGCTGATTTAAAGAAACCACAAAAGGACATGATTACTACAGTTCAGCAGCTGAAGGAGGAAAGAGATGATCTTAAGCAGGCCAACGCCAAGTTCACAACACCGATGTCTCAACTTCAAGCAGAGGTGAGACAATTAAGTTGTCAAAATGAACAGTCACAACCTCCTCAGGCATTGTCTACCCTTCCGGTACCTAGTCAGTCCAAAGCCCTAGATCGCCCTAAACCAGTTCCAGCCCCAAGAAAGCCAAGAGCAACTGAACCTGGAGCAAAGCCAAACTATGCCCAAGCCTCTCACGATGCATCACAAGATAGTAGTTCAGCAGAAAGTGTGGAGAGCTATGAGTATTCAAGCAGTCAAGAAAGTTTGTCCTCTTCTGTTGATGGCATGAGAAACTTGTCCCTGAGCTCATCCAGGCGAAAGAAAGTTAATACCAGTCCAACAATTGATAGACAATTTTATCTGAGAAAGGGTGGAGGAAATCAAGCCAAGATTGTAGGAAGTTATACACCATATTCTTCCAGACCACGGCCCAGCTTGTCTTCTAGGAAAAAGAAATGGCACCACCACTCCCCGAGTCCACCTACTGGGCAGGAAAGAGTATATCGTGGCCCCACTCCTACAATTCCGGACCTGATTCACCCAAACCCCAGAGAGTTTGCACGGCTTAAGATTGCTTTAGAAAACATTCTTCCAGCTGATGCTACAGAACGCTTTAAGTTTCATATCTTGCTAGAACATCTCAAGGTTGAAGAGGCTCAGTTAATTGCTGAATCTTACAGCAGTTCACGTCATCCTTATACCAACACTATGGATGCCCTCAATCAACAGTATGGCCAGCCACATCAGTTAGCGTTGCAGCGCATAGTGGAATTGATGGATGGGCCCAGCATCATCACTGGAGATATTAAAACTTTTCGAATGTACGCTCTGAGGGTGAGATCTTTGGTGGGAATGCTGAGACAGCTAGGTAAGCCTGGCATAGTGGAATTAAGATGTGGCTCGCATGTGTCCAGACTTCTGAGTAAATTGCCACATGATCTGCGCAGCAGTTTCAGAAGATTTATTTATCCTTTAGAGGTGAAGATTCCTACCCTCCTTAACTTAGCAGACTGGTTAGAATATGAAATCCAAGTTCAAGAAGATTCCACAAGGTATGCAAGCCGTTGGGGCAGAGGATACTCAACCAGTTTGTCCAGGGATATGTCAAGGAAGGTGAAATCATTCCACAAAGGGACAGAAGTTCTGCTTGGCACTGAGAAATTCACTTCATCAGCAACAAATTCTGCAGCTGTCACAGCTAAGATCACAAAGGGGAAGGTTTACTGCCCTTATTGTGATAACGACAAACACACTTTGAATACCTGTGTAAATTTCTCTCAACTTTCCAAATCTCAGAGGCAGAATTGGATCAAGGGGCACAACCGATGCTGGCGCTGTGGACGGGGCCATAGATCGGCAGAGTGTAACCTAAAAATGCGCTGCAAAACATGTAATGGGCGTCACTTACTTGTTCTACATGAGGTTAATGCATGGAACAAGGAGAAAGCCATGGAAAGGGAAGATCCATGTGCTAGCCCTGTCATGGGGGAGGCTGCCAACGAGGTGTTATTCATTGACAAGCCCCCAGGAAGTCGTAAGGTACTGTTAAAGATATTTAAAGTCATTCTAAGAAATGGAAATCGAGCCATGAATGCTTATGCCATTCTTGATGATGGCTCCGAAAGAACCATCTTGTTAAATACTGCAGCAACCCAGCTGAAACTGAAAGGTAAGCCGGAGGACTTGCCCCTGCGCACAGTCAGACAAGAGTTAAAGATCCTGCATGGGGCGGCTGTTTCCTTTAACCTTTCACCAGCCTGCCAGCCAAACAAGATTTTAGAAAACATTCTTCCAGCTGATGCTACAGAACGCTTTAAGTTTCATATTTTGCTAGAACATCTCAAGGTTGAAGAGGCTCAGTTAATTGCTGAATCTTACAGCAGTTCACGTCATCCTTATACCAACACTATGGATGCCCTCAATCAACAGTATGGCCAACCACATCAGTTAGCGTTGCAGCGCATAGTGGAATTGATGGATGGGCCCAGCATCATCACTGGAGATATTAAAACTTTTCGAATGTATGCTCTGAGGGTGAGATCTTTGGTGGGAATGCTGAGACAGCTAGGTAAGCCTGGCATAGTGGAATTAAGATGTGGCTCGCATGTGTCCAGACTTCTGAGTAAATTGCCACATGATCTGCGCAGCAGTTTCAGAAGATTTATTTATCCTTTAGAGGTGAAGATTCCTACCCTCCTTAACTTAGCAGACTGGTTAGAATATGAAATCCAAGTTCAAGAAGATTCCACAAGGTTTGCAAGCCGTTCGGGCAGAGGATACTCAACCAGTTTGTCTTCCGCAAGGTATGCAAGCCGTTAGGGCAGAGGATACTCAACCAGTTTGTCCAGGGATATGTCAAGGAAGGTGAAATCAGTCCACAAAGGGACAGAAGTTCTACTTGGCACTGAGAAATTCCCTTCATCAGCAACAAATTCCGCAGCTGTCACAGCTAAGATCACAAAGGGGAAGGTTTACTGCCCTTATTGTGATAACGACAGACACACTTTGAATACCTGTGTAAATTTCTCTCAACTTTCCAAATCTCAGAGGCAGAATTGGATCAAGGGGCACAACCGATGCTGGCGCTGTGGACGGGGCCATAGATCGGCAGAGTGTAACCTAAAAATGCGCTGCAAAACATGTAATGGGCGTCACTTACTTGTTCTACATGAGGTTAATGCATGGAACAAGGAGAAAGCCATGGAAAGGGAAGATCCATGTGCTAGCCCTGTCATGGGGGAGGCTGCCAATGAGGTGTTATTCATTGACAAGCCCCCAGGAAGTCGTAAGGTACTGTTAAAGATATTTAAAGTCATTCTAAGAAATGGAAATCGAGCCATGAATGCTTAGGCTATTCTTGATGATGGCTCCGAAAGAACCATCTTGTTAAATACTGCAGCAACCCAGCTGAAACTGAAAGGTAAGCCGGAGGACTTGCCCCTGTGCACAGTCAGACAAGAGTTAAAGATCCTGCATGGGGCGGCTGTTTCCTTTAACCTTTCACCAGCCTGTCAGCCAAACAAGATCTATCAGATCAATGGAGCCTTCACTGCATCAGAGTTGGGGCTTGGCGTGCACTGTCATCCTGTCGAGGCTTTACAGAGAAGGTACCGTCATCTTAAAGGACTTCCCCTCCGAGAAATTGAAGCTGCTCATCCAGTTTTGCTGATAGGATCTGACTGCCCTCATTTAATTACCCCGGTTGAGCCAGTTCGTTTGGGTCCACCAGGGGGTCCTGCTGCGATTAGAACTCTCCTTGGATGGACTATGCAAGGACCAGTTCAAGCTTTGCAACATCATCTTACAGAGCAACAATGTCTGTTCACAAGAAGTTGGTCACCCTCTGCTATGTTGCATGAACAAGTTGAAAGACTCTGGCAAATAGATGTCCTTCCTTGGAGAGATGAGAAAATGAGTACTCGATCAGTACAAGACCAGCAGTCACTAAAACTACTGTGAGTTCTCCCCTTTGGGACCATTAGTAGCCCATGTTGTATGGTCTTTGCCTTGCAGAAGCACATCCTGGAGAATAGTCAGAATGGTGAAAAGGTACGTGATGCGGTACTGAAGGCATTCTATGTTGACAATTATCTGCAAAGTCTGCCTTCAGTAGAGGAGGCCAGGCTCATGGTAGACCAGCTGCAGAGTGTTTTAGAAGTAGGAGGATTTGAACTCCGGCAATGGGCCAGCAATACACCCTCAGCCATTAGTCATCTACCAGCGGCATCCAGATCTGACCGTACTGAGCAATGGATTGCAAAGGGTAATGCCCTCAACCATGAATCCGTGCTTTGACTTCAGTGGAACTGTGAAACTGATACCTTGTCCTATCAGCTCCATGCGGTAGAGTGCCGGGAGGTTACCATGCGCAACATCTATAAAGTGCTTGCTAGCCAATATGATCCTCTTGGCTACATCATCCCATATACCACTCGTGCGAAGGTAATAGTGCAGCGATTATGGGATAAGAAGAGGGATTGGGATGATCCTAAGCTACCTGAGGATGTAGTGAATGAGTGGAACAGATGGGCAGGAGAGCTCCGTGACCTACAAACGATCGTCTTACCCAGATGCTACTGCAGTGCACCGAAGGATGATGTTTCGAGCCAGCGTGATATCCATATCTTTTGTGACGCATCCGAGGGTGCCTATGGATCTGTCGCCTATCTTCGAACAGATGGGACCAACATACCTTCAACTTCCATCTGATCAGTGGCCGGGTACACCGCCATCCTGTTCCATAGTTGTTGATGAACAAAGAAACTCTACATTCTGTGGTCTGACGAATACTGTACTTAGTTTGTCTATACCTGATCCAAGCCAATTTCAGACCTTCCCCGAGTTATTGACTGCCACTTTAGAAGCTCTCAGGGAACATGGAATCAGCGTATCAGCTGAGGACTTTCAACAGGCTGAAATGGCTATCCTTCAGCAAGCTCAATGGGAAAGCTTTCCTTCTGAGATGGCACAGCTTACAGCGGGGAAACAACTGAATACTAACAGTCGACTGCTTTGCCTCGCCCCCGAACTCGAATCTGCAAGTAAACTCTTAAGGATAGGAGGTCGTCTTCGCCGCTGTGAAGAGATTGAGCCTGAGTCGATGCATCCTATTGTCCTCGATCCCCAGCATCCAGTCACTACCCTTCTCATTAAGGACTATGATTCAAAGCTATTCCACCCAGGTCCTGAGAGAATACTGGCAGAGATGCGTAGGAAATACTGGATTCTTAGGGGTAGGGAAGCAATCCGACGTTATCAGCGCAAAGATTGTCCAGTATGTCAGAAGTTTCGCAAAAACCCACAGATACCCAGGATGGCAGACCTGCCTCCTGCCAGACTACGTCTATTTAAACCTGCCTTCTATTCTACTGGCATTGACTGTTTCGGGCCATATTTTGTAAAGATTGGACGGAGAAGTGAGAAGCGCTGGGGTATTCTGTTCAAGTGCATGACTACCCGTGCTGTATATATTAATCTTCTCCCGAGACTCGATACAGACTCCTTCCTTATGGCCCTCAGACGTTTTATAGCCAGACGCGGGAGACCTTTTGAGGTTTTATGTGATCAAGGTACTAATTTTAAAGGAGGAGAAAGGGAGCTGCATGAGACATATGCTGAACTAGTTCCAGAGCTGCAGGAACAACTTGCCAGTCAGCAGATTATCTTTCGTTTCAACCCACCTCATGCCCCACATTTCGGTGGGTGTTGGGAAAGGGAAATTCGTTCCCTGAAACAAGCTCTACAGGTCACTCTGGGAACTCAACCGATACCAGAGGAAACTCTTCAGACTGTGCTAATCGAGATTGAAGGAATTCTAAACCCCTGGGGTATACCTCCTCAAATGCTTCTGATCCAGATCCTATTACTCCAAATTCACTCCTTATGGGGCGGCCTGATTCGTCCCTTCCTCAAGTGATGTACACCCAAAGTGAACTATTGAGTCGACGTCATTGGCGGCATAGCCAAATTATAGCAGATCACTTTTGGAAGCGGTTTATCAAATTCTATTTGCCTGGTCTTCAGACTCGCAGCGAGAGTCATCTAACATCAAGGTGGGAACTACGGTTATGATTGTGGACCCTCAGTTTCCCAGGGCCCTATGGCCCATTGGTCAGATCTCTCGTATTCCCTGGATTGGACAATAGAATCAGGACTGTTGAAGTGAAAGTTAAGGACAAGTCTTATGTGCGACCTGTGGCAAAGGTTGTACAGTTACCTGCGATACCAGACTGAAATTGACTTACCTTTTTTATAATGTACCGATTTCCTCATTCTTTAGAAATCTGGGGGCGGCTGTTAAAAAGGCCCACTGCAAATGAACTTTTGTTTTGAAATGTTCTGGCGATCAGGCACTGTTTGAATGTGCTGTAAATGCAGCAACCTAAAGACACTAAGCTCCGCCCATTTCCAGCAGGTGGCAGTGATTAGCATTTGGTAGAAATAGCCTGCACAGAGTAGGTGAAAGCAGAATGGACTTGATGCTTGTTACCAGTTTTCTTTAGCATGAGTGCCCACTACTGGTGTCACAAATCACGTACTTATGCACTATTCTATGACGTTTTGTAGTGCGAGTAGTGTGTTCACACTAAAAATACCCGGATGCTTTCACATAACCAGAACAAGGAAGTGTGGACTGTTGGACACTTCATACACTCAAGTGTTGCAACTCTAATTACGTAGTGAAGGGGGAGGGGCTATCAGACTCTGATTATGAATGACAAAATAACCTTATATAATTCATACACTACATGGTTGAATACATAGTGCATAGTGTAGAGCCTCTTTTTGGATGCAGCTATGGACTTAACAGACACGTGCATGCGGTGGCCATTGTCCGCAAGACTGCAAGTGCATATGAAGTGTGCCATTTGGGACCGGGCCAAATATCAACAATACAAAAATTAAATGGCACGTAACTGAATGTCGCTAAAAAAGGATCTTTTTACAGGGTTGTAAGGTTATATGTACATTTGGTCTACATAAAAATTGCAATGGAGTAAAAAAATTATATTCAAATTCTATTAAATTGAAACTAACAGATGCTATCGATACAATTGTTGTCTTATACGGGGTGCACTTGTTACTTGAAAAGATACTGAGATGTCTCAAAGTTGATTTTGTACATTTAAAAGCAAACACATAAATTAACTTACTATAGCAACATCTCATGGCCATCAATCACAAAATATCAAAGATGGTCAGGGTTTGGCTAGCAGTGGCCAGTTAGCTCCTGTTGGTCACTGTTGGAACTACATGTTATGAGGTAGGCTAGTTTTCCCAAGTAGGCTTGATGCATTTTATGTTTATGTACCAACACGATAGCAGTGAGCTATGAGGTCTATAAGAGCAAGCTGTCTCTTAACATGGTCGCCGTGATTTTGCCAGGTAAGACATGTTCCTGGATCAACATCTTTTGTTCTTTTTCAACATCATCTGTGGAATGAACCAGCGATGCCAGTCATTCGTGATCTCATCATTCTTTAGAGTCAGTTCTCTCTTTTTGGTGAACTGGCTGAATGCCTTTAGACCGCTCTCTCACTAAATGGCCAGGGAAAGGCTGAGCAAGGCCTTCCCCTGGCCACAGTCTGAAATTAACAGGGCATGAGGCAAAAATGCCACCAAACTGGACAGTCCATCTGGCATATCGGGCATTTTTGTGGCCAATACAATGCGTATTACGAAGTCTGTAAACAGAACGTTAACAGAAGCCAGATACGCCATTGATTTACATGTATCTAACTTCAATAGCATTTGAAGAAAATGACTAAAGGTAACACAACCAACAGTAAAGTGTTTCGTCTGGTGTCAACTATAACGCACACATTTTAAATTTTGTAATATGTATTAACTGTCAAATCATATAAAAACTGCTGTTTACCGAATGGGCTCAAACACAAAATATACCATAATTAAAAACTCAATAACATTTGAAGAGAATTAGCCTACTTACAGTCACACAACTGACTGTAAAATGTTCATGTAGATTTCAGGTGTGATGCACACCTTTTAATTTTTTGTTATTTAAAACAAACTGTCAAATGTGTATGTAAAAAAAACAGTGTATTTCAATATCGAATGGGCTCAAACACAAAATATACCATAATTTAAAGCTCAATAACATTTGAAGAGAATGACTTGTCACACAACCAACTGTAGAGTGTTGAGTGAATGAATGTATCAGGTGTAATGCACAGCTTTTAGATTTTTGATATTTAATAAAATAAACTTTAGGTTTGATCATTGATTAGTTTTGTCGATTTATCGGCACCGATATTCGATTGCTGGAACAATTGTCTCTCCACTGGCAAGTCCATACCGATAGTTTTTCTAGGATGTGGATTGGCTGAGAAGGGTCAGCTGTCATTATACAGTATGAAAGCGGCCTCTAGAGACGGAATCACTGACGCCTTGTTCTGTTTGTTCTGATACGCGAGACTGCGTGCTGCACAGAGCGGGACACTTCACATGCAGATTTAAAACATTGACAACAAAACGGTGTGTATTGCCGTGCATGTTTTCACATCAATATAAATTAATTTGTTGACCAGATGATGCAGTAAAGAAATAACAACAGTATGTCAAGGCTGAGAGGATGCTAACATAAACAGTACTTCAAGTTGTTAAAACAGTGTGACTAAAACACACCCAAATGTTTAATGTCATGATTGTTACTGTAATCTGTTTGCATTAAGTCCAACTGGTCAATTTAATGTGTTATCCAGCAAAGTTGCATATTTAAAGCTAGTGACATGAGAAAGCAAATGTGCATATTTAAAGCTAGTGACATGAGAAAGCGAATCAACTCCAACTCCAAATCAGCTGAAGCACTTGGGGGTGGAGTCTCCACTCTCCTTGGAGGATGAAGCGGCCCTGGCTGTTAATGTATGCTTCCGTCACAACATTGTCCATCTAGACCAGGGCTGTCCAAACTCGGTGCTGGAGGGCCGGTGTCCTGCAGAGTTTAGCTCCAGCTTGCCTCAACACACCTGACTGGACGTTTCTATGCCTAGTTAGAGCTTGATTAGCTGCATGGTTCAGGTGTGTTTAATTAGGGTTGGAGCTAAACTCTGCAGGACACCGGCCCTCCAGGACCGAGTTTGGACAGCCCTGATCTAGACCAACATGTGCTTGCCCTGAACCAATGGATGAAACCGTTTCAGGGCTAGTAGCACAGTCAGGGCTAGTAGGGACTTCTTCGGAAGGACTGCAATTTCTGCCGAAAGGACAATGGTGCTGAATCCTGAAGAAATTGTGGCGTGTGGTGCAAATGCAATAACACTCTTACCTTGCTCTGGGGGCCCGCGGTGCAGGGGTTGGTAGAGGCAGAGGAAGACATGCTTCATCACATCTCAGATGTTCTACATAGACCTGTGGCATCAGAATGTGGGAAGGCAAAATGCTCATGTCCACCAGACACTTGACACACGGCCGTCGCAAAGTAGAAGCCATGAACGTGCAATGCTAAGGGATGACTCAGGAAATTTGGAAACAGCCCTTTGCCGACCATTAAAGAGCTGTCAGCTGCCTGGCTTTCAGTGAAAGAAAATCCAAATGAAAATTCTCCTCCCATCCCTTCAGCAGAAGTGAGGCCCGTCTCTTCTTCAGAGGCGGGCAGGTCAGGAGGATCTCTACTTCTCTCTGTAGCATGAGAAATGCAATGCTTCCGGCTCTGAAAAACAAACCTGAATGAGTGAGTGCATACTACTCTTTTATACTCGTAGCATGGGGAGTGGCATGCAAATCCCACCTGCCAGTTCTCAGGTTTTGTAACTGTAAGTCATTCTGTGAGCTGAAAGCAATATTTACACATGATTTGATCGTTTATTTTAATACATATCAAAAATCTAAAATGTACAATGTATACATGAGAGCTGACACCTCCATGAACACTACAGTTGGTTTTATGACTATAAGTAATTATCTTCAAATGCTATTGAACTTTAAATTATGATATGTTTTGTGTTAGGGTTAGCTAACCCTAACCCTAACCCTAACCCGCATTCATCATGCATTCATTCAAAAAAATGAAAATCTGCATCTCTGTGCGCAGCCTACCCTCAGATGAAATCCTGCAGGCACACCTGATTGAGTCAAGATGCTGTGGTGGTTAAATGATTAAAATTAATTTAGTACTATAATGTACAGAGTCCTGCAATTCACTTTATAAGAACAAGACCTGCAAATCCATGGCCACAGAACAGCAGAGAATGAATGCAATGTGCAAAGTCTCTTGTTAAGCGTCTTTCTCCTGTAGAAAACCATAAACACTTAATTAAACAATATACAGTTTATTAATGTAATGTATTATAAGGCAAGCAGTAAATTTCCCCCACCTTTTCCCACTATAGCCTAAAGAACCTTTTGTGCAATGCAAAGGTTCCTTGGAAGTTAAAGGTTCTTCATGGAACTACTGATGGCAATAAATAAACTTTTTATTAGTGTTCACATACATGTCAAAATTTGTTTACAGTTTAAATGAATGCAGTTTGATTGGCAACCATTTCTGTTGATTTATCCCATTAATATTTTAGGATATGTAAACATTTAACATAGCCTACATGTATGAACTTCTGGTTTGGTTTTACAAGATGGAGTAGCTGCATTTATCTATTTTGTAGGCCTAAGCAAGTACAGGTGAAGGTTCTCCTTGAATTATAAAAACTGAAACTCTGGCTGGCTGAATTCTGTCATGGTGTGGTAAGGGAGCACTGTGGAAAAAAGGGTCAGGTTTCAAATGCAGGAGAAACGTCTTATTAATTTAATAAACAGAAAGGCAGACAAAAGAAACAAAACGGATACAAAGGATAGGGATGCAAATATGGCACAATAGCTTGCATCAACCAAACCGTCAAACAAATAATTTCAATAACAATACAATACCATTACAATAATTCAGCCAGGCAGAGTGGTGAGTGAGAGGAGAATATATAGTCTGTGACAATGGGGAACAGCTGAGGGTGTAATGAGTGACAGATGAGTGGAGTCTGGGGAATGGAGTCCAGGAGTAAGGGAGATGGCGACCTCTGGTGATGAGAGGGAGAAACACAGGGCCCGGACCCCTGACAGCTTCCATCTGCTCTGACAATGTCCCCCAACTCTGAAGATTGGGTTTTCTAGCAGGACAATGCACCATGCCAATTTTTAAAGTACATGTCAGAGCCCATACTTCTACTTGAGTGGAGGATGTGTGTACTTTTGCCATCTGTCGATTTCTGAATTTAAAACATTAGTCACTCGGCACCTGGTCGGGAAATGTCACGCCCCTTACCATAGCCGCCTATGAGCTTCAGTGTAAATATTGCATCAAAATCAAATCAGGTGAACTATATTGGTAAAATAATGTAGGGAATGGTGACTGAGGGTGTAAAGCAGGGGTAGGCAAGTTAGGTCCTAGACAGCCGCTGTCCTGCAGACTATAGTTCCAACCCTGGAAAAAAAAATGTTTTCAAAATAATCTTTTCCAAATTTGACCATCTTATATGGCTAGTTTTGCGGCTTTGTATTATTTAAACAGTTCCACATGCTTCGGAACTTACACTGATCAATTGTATTTTCAATCTCGTTTTTATGACTGTAAGTCATTCTGCTCAAATGCTATTGAGCTTTAAATTATGGCATATTTTGCATTTGAGACC
>NW_015505303.1:454146-522972 GCF_001515645.1 Sinocyclocheilus grahami
TCGCATGTAACTTTAGAGACGGTCCCTAAATGTGCGAATATCGAACGTCCAACGTCAAGCCAACTTTATTCCAGTCACATACATTGAAGCACCGGCGTATAGAGACACAGGACTTATCAACAAAGAAAGACAGATACAGACTGAAAGCTAAATATACATACTGATAAATATTAAAAGGATGGAGGAAGGGAATGACCAGCAGTGCTCTTAAGAGGGGCTTTAGAGGGTTTTACTTTACCTGCAGGAAGGTGATAGCATACTGTGTGCGGAACACACCGGCTCCTCCCTTCATCGTCTGTTCTCCCTCCCCCAAACAACAACATGGATCAACGCAGTCCACCTGCGCTTTTTATGCAAGGTTACTCTATTTTATTCTAACGTGATCTACGTAGGGTCTCTAAAACTTTACAGTCTGTTTTAAAAGTCAACCAGGAGTTTCGATGAAACAATTAAGTGAACAATGTAGCGAGCATCAGAAGAAAAGCGCTGGGGAGATGCCGCGTGAGGAGACGAGAACAGCACCTGGAAACGGTGCGACTGTGAACGGAGCTCCTACGACAGAGGTACTTCAAATACACGCTAATACTTGTTTTAAAATAGAAAATTTTATGTTTTGATGTTATTTGCGTTTTGAAAGAAACTTGGACTCGTTTGAACACTGTTGGCTTGCTGGTCTGTCGAGGTAACACAACCCGTCTGTCCTCATTCCTGTTCATGGCTGCGTTGAACCACAGTTTCACTCTTGTGTTGTGTGTGTGTGTGTGTGTGTGTGTGTGTTTAATAGTATTGTTAAATATGTGTTAAGGAATACTTCACCCAAAAATGAATGAATTTAATCACCCCCATTCGGTTCCAAAAATGACCTTTTTACACACAAAAGGAGATTAGAACTTCAGTCACCATACCCTTTTATTGCATCTTCTTTCTAAACAGTGAATGGTGTCTCTTATACATTTTTGGATGAACTATACCTTTAGGACCCCCTTATTTTGTCAGAATCATAGAGAAAAATCTAATAATAATAATTATGAGTATTATTGATAATATTATTAATATTCATATGATGAAAAATGCCTGCAAATAATGTCAGTTACTTCCCTTTTGTGTCACTAGGATACACACTAGAGAGACCAAACTGACCATTACTTCCTCAGTCTGGACTGCATAGTAAACTGCAGTAGGCTACATTTTTTATATTGTATACAGCTGAGAAGAGAAGTAATGTAAACTAGATTTAAAAAACCCTAGGCAAACTTTGATGTTGGCTTGTCTGAGAAAGCCATGGTGAAGTAGTTTTAAAAGTTAGTTTACATTAGCAGCTGTATATAATATAAAAACATGCTGTAGTTTACTATGCAGTCAAGATTGAGGAACTAATGGTCAGTTTGGCCTCTGTAATGTGTATTAAAAGACCCAACCCTTATGTCTCTACAACATTCTGGGTTTGACTTGTTTTTACTTTTTTGGCTTGTTCATGTTGCTGTACCGTTGATAGGGTGCTCTAAATGGTTGCTAGGGTGATACCTAAAGCCTGCTGACAGCCTCAGCTTTATATCTTCTGACTTAATTACTGGATGACAAAGAGGTGTGCTGTTGATCTGTTATATGGTTGTGTTTGATCAGTGATCAGAAGCTTTGAATGATCTTCTTGACAGAGTCCAGGACAGCAGAACGGGATTGTGTCTTCTCCTGATGTCTCCAGCCCCGTATCCCAGACTCAAACTGAGCACCAGCTTCCATCCTCTACACCAGCTCCTCCTGCTCAGCCTCCCAGAGAGCAGTGGGGCGGCAAATATGAATTTCTGCTCTCCTGTATTGGCTACTGTGTGGGCCTGGGAAATGTCTGGAGGTTCCCCTACCTCTGCTACCGAAACGGAGGAGGTGAGTGACAGTACAGTAAATATGACCGCAAATCTGTTAGGATGTACAGAATTTACATTGTAGATCGTAGATCCTATTCTGTAAAGGTATGGTCACATTTACTGCTTTTCAGCAAAATTCAGTCATTTTAATAGGAATCTACATAATTGCAGAGTTTTGCATGAGGCCCGGAAAGTTCCCAAAGCAGACTTTCGCTAATGTGACTGCACCAAAAAAAATCTGTCTGAAAAAAGTCACCATGATTTTTCCACATATAAAAAAACCCTAAGAGATTTTATTGTGTGTGTGTGTGTGTGTGTGTGTGTGTGTTTAATAGTATTGTTAAATATGTGTTAAGGAATACTTCACCCAAAAATGAATGAATTTAATCACCCCCATTCGGTTCCAAAAATGACCTTTTTACACACAAAAGGGGATTAGAACTTCAGTCACCATACCCTTTTATTGCATCTTCTTTCTAAACAGTGAATGGTGACTCGTATACATTTTTGGATGAACTATACCTTTAGGACCCCCTTATTTTGTCAGAATCATAGAGAAAAATCTAATAATAATAATTATGAGTATTATTGATAATATTATTAATATTCATATGATGAAAAATGCCTGCAAATAATGTCAGTTACTTCCCTTTTGTGTCACTAGGATACACACTAGAGAGACCAAACTGACCATTACTTCCTCAGTCTGGACTGCATAGTAAACTGCAGTAGGCTACATTTTTTATATTGTATACAGCTGAGAAGAGAAGTAATGTAAACTAGATTTAAAAAACCCTAGGCAAACTTTGATGTTGGCTTGTCTGAGAAAGCCATGGTGAAGTAGTTTTAAAAGTTAGTTTACATTAGCAGCTGTATATAATATAAAAACATGCTGTAGTTTACTATGCAGTCAAGATTGAGGAACTAATGGTCAGTTTGGCCTCTGTAATGTGTATTAAAAGACCCAACCCTTATGTCTCTACAACATTCTGGGTTTGACTTGTTTTTACTTTTTTGGCTTGTTCATGTTGCTGTACCGTTGATAGGGTGCTCTAAATGGTTGCTAGGGTGATACCTAAAGCCTGCTGACAGCCTCAGCTTTATATCTTCTGACTTAATTACTGGATGACAAAGAGGTGTGCTGTTGATCTGTTATATGGTTGTGTTTGATCAGTGATCAGAAGCTTTGAATGATCTTCTTGACAGAGTCCAGGACAGCAGAACGGGATTGTGTCTTCTCCTGATGTCTCCAGCCCCGTATCCCAGACTCAAACTGAGCACCAGCTTCCATCCTCTACACCAGCTCCTCCTGCTCAGCCTCCCAGAGAGCAGTGGGGCGGCAAATATGAATTTCTGCTCTCCTGTATTGGCTACTGTGTGGGCCTGGGAAATGTCTGGAGGTTCCCCTACCTCTGCTACCGAAACGGAGGAGGTGAGTGACAGTACAGTAAATATGACCGCAAATCTGTTAGGATGTACAGAATTTACATTGTAGATCGTAGATCCTATTCTGTAAAGGTATGGTCACATTTACTGCTTTTCAGCAAAATTCAGTCATTTTAATAGGAATCTACATAATTGCAGAGTTTTGCATGAGGCCCGGAAAGTTCCCAAAGCAGACTTTCGCTAATGTGACTGCACCAAAAAAAATCTGTCTGAAAAAAGTCACCATGATTTTTCCACATATAAAAAAACCCTAAGAGATTTTATGAACTTTCTGTGTAAATGGGTCTTTCATGGGTGAACTGGGATGTTTGGTTACTCTTAAGCTGAAATCTATCCTTCTGTTCAACCAACCAAAACCAAAAACCTTTCCCTGTAGTAGGGAGGAGGGCACATTCTTCTTTAAACCTCCGAAACAAATTTGCCTAAAACAAGAAGGCCTCAAAAGGGAAGAAATTTGCAATGTGGGTGATACCTAAAGCCTGCTGACAGCCTCAGCTTTATATCTTCTGACTTAATTACTGGATGACAAAGAGGTGTGCTGTTGATCTGTTATATGGTTGTGTTTGATCAGTGATCAGAAGCTTTGAATGATCTTCTTGACAGAGTCCAGGACAGCAGAACGGGATTGTGTCTTCTCCTGATGTCTCCAGCCCCGTATCCCAGACTCAAACTGAGCACCAGCTTCCATCCTCTACACCAGCTCCTCCTGCTCAGCCTCCCAGAGAGCAGTGGGGCGGCAAATATGAATTTCTGCTCTCCTGTATTGGCTACTGTGTGGGCCTGGGAAATGTCTGGAGGTTCCCCTACCTCTGCTACCGAAACGGAGGAGGTGAGTGACAGTACAGTAAATATGACCGCAAATCTGTTAGGATGTACAGAATTTACATTGTAGATCGTAGATCCTATTCTGTAAAGGTATGGTCACATTTACTGCTTTTCAGCAAAATTCAGTCATTTTAATAGGAATCTACATAATTGCAGAGTTTTGCATGAGGCCCGGAAAGTTCCCAAAGCAGACTTTCGCTAATGTGACTGCACCAAAAAAAATCTGTCTGAAAAAAGTCACCATGATTTTTCCACATATAAAAAAACCCTAAGAGATTTTATGAACTTTCTGTGTAAATGGGTCTTTCATGGGTGAACTGGGATGTTTGGTTACTCTTAAGCTGAAATCTATCCTTCTGTTCAACCAACCAAAACCAAAAACCTTTCCCTGTAGTAGGGAGGAGGGCACATTCTTCTTTAAACCTCCGAAACAAATTTGCCTAAAACAAGAAGGCCTCAAAAGGGAAGAAATTTGCAATGTAAAGATGGTTAGTAATACAAATGAAGAGACCTGTTCACGGATTGTTGGAGGGGGATGTAGAAAAGTAGCGTCATTTCCTTGAGCTGGACTTAAAGAAGATTTTATGTTTCATGTTACAATAGTAAATTCTTAAAAACTAGAGGCTCTGATTGACAATTTATAATGAAGAGACTGAATACATTGTAAAAAAAAAACATGACGAATTTCATGGATTTCACTAAACAACACTTTAAAGGTCAACTCTGAACTAAATACCAAACTTGAAACCAAAGAAACACAATGAGAACCGGTGGTGTCTGAAAGTGGACACTGAAATTGCTCCCATTTCTCTTACATATTACACACCAAAACACACACACACACTGTTGTTTCAGTTCTGTTCATGAAATGATTTGTCAAATCCAGTAAAAACAGCACTTGTAATGTACAAAAAAGTATTGCTAAATTGTATTTATAATAGTGTTTTTAAAACACTTCTATGGTTTTAGTAGACTTGTTTGATGTGAAATATGTGAATAATACAAATTTTGACATTGACAAGTGCCTGTGATTTAGGAGTGTGGAGTCACTGCCACAAATGACATAATTTGGGGTTGTGGCTTAGTGGTTAGTGCACATGCTACAACTTGTTGAGCTGTGATGCTTATACAGGTGAACTTTGAATCTGACTCATGTTTTTTGAAATCCTTTTTAGCTTCCTCATCACTTCCTGTCTTGTATTTACTGTTGGTATGAATATAAGCGGTTAAAAGTCAAACAATAAGTATTAACAACAGGAATTAAAATGAAAAAAAAAAATGTTTATGTCATAAACCTTGACTTGTTGGGTTGCAGGTGTGTTTCTCATACCATACTTCATCATGCTCTTCTTCACGGGAATGCCGCTCTTCCTCATGGAGCTCAGTCTGGGCCAGTATGGAGCCGCGGGTCCCATCACTGTCTGGAAGTGCTGTCCCCTCCTCAAAGGTAGCACTTCACATGTAATTAATCAATTCAGCGGCCTAATCATAGTTTGTAAATAGGACTGTGATTATGCAAATGTGGTATTGAGTTATATTCATTATTCAAAGTCTTGTAGCTCCACTTTGCATAAGACGTAAGAATTAACGGTCCTTCTGTTTTGTAATAATTAGTAGTTAAATACAGGGCTAAACAAATGGTGATGATTGTGTTGTCCTGGTCTCATTGCAGGGATTGGTATAGGGATGCTATGTGTGTCCACTCTTGTGTGTCTCTATTATAATGTCATTATCGCTTGGACGTTCTACTACCTGGGCAGTTCTTTCCAGAGCCCTCTGCCCTGGTCATGTGATGCTCTTCATAACATTCCCCTTTGTCTAGTAAGTTTTACTTGTCTGCTAGTAGGTTAACATCGAATGTTGATTATCATCTACGTTATCTAGATTAATCAGATGTTTTTCTTCTTCAGAATAATCTCTGTTTTCTCCACAGAACAAAACTAATATCACCCAAAGTCCCTCTGAGGTCTTCTGGAAGTAAGAATTCTCAATTTTTTCCCCCTCAGTTTCTCTTTACAAATTTTCTAAATTAGTCTCTGTAAATTATCTTTCTTTTTAGAAATCAATACAATTAAATGAAAATGTATTTAAGAATAATAAAAAATATATATATATATTAATTTAATTTTAATGTTTACATTTGAATGCTATCACTGATTTAAAGTAGTACATTAACTTGAAATATCTGTGTATATTCATACAATGTGAAAAGATCTGAATTGATTTATAATGCACTTTTTAAACTTTTTTTTGTGTTTTAGTAAAAATGTAGTTTGTAAAAATGTTTGAAATACTGGGAAATTTTTATGAACAAAATTATTAATCGGAGCTTTCCACAGAAATTTGGGTAACATTTTACAATAAGGTTTACATTTGTTAACATTAATTAATGCATTAGGTATCATGAATTAATAATAAAAACATATAATATAAAATATTTACAGCGTTCATTCATGTTGATTTATTAATATACTATTACATTCATGTTAATTTATAACTTTAAATGTTAAACATGTATATGTTGAAATGAACATTAACCTATACTAGTGATCAGAAGTTTGGGGTCAGTCTTTCCTTTTTTTTTGGAAGAAATTAATACTTTTATTCAAATCAATATCTTTATTTTAAATAAATTCTGTAAGAAGTACATCCTGAAAAAAAATACCATGATTTCGACAAACAATTAAGCAGGTCAGCTGTTTTCAAATTTAATAATAATAGGAATTGTTTCTTGAGGACCAGATCAGCATATTAGAAAGATTTCTGACTGGCTATAATAATATATTTTAAAATATATTTTCCAGAATATTACAATTTTTACTGTGTTTTGAATCAAAAAAATGCAGCCTTGGTGAAAATTCTTTCAAAACCATAGAAAATCGTACATTCATATATGTTGATTAATAAATGCTGTAAAATATTCTTTGTTCACTGTCATACTCTCCTTCATTAACTTCTGTTACCAAATTTATTTTGCTTGTGTTTCATGTTTGTTCACATTCTTGAATCTAAAAATACCACAGTTAGTGGTGTGATAATGTACAGCAAACATGGGTTCAAGTCCAAAGTACTGCTGTTAATGACACATACAGACCTAAAAAAATCTATTCTAGTCAGCTGTGGTGGGATTAATGCTAATCTAGCACAAAACCACAGCTGAAACACTCTGAGACTGTTAACATGCAATGCAGCCGATGACACAATTCTTCAATCTTACACAGAGTGTTTGTGTGTGTTCAGTGAAAAGGTTCTGGGAGTAGTGAACAGCAAAGGGCTGCATGATCCCGGTCCAGTGCGTTGGCCTCTAGCTCTGTGCTTGCTGGCTGCCTGGGTCGTCATTTTCCTTTGCATGCTCAAGGGCATTCGCAGCTCCGGCAAGGTACACACCTGAAAGCCTTACAGAGATCCACAGCACATCCAGTTGGCTTTTGTCCCGATAGGAAAATAAGTGTAGACCAGTTAGCCATTTTAGAATCATTGAGATACTATTACAATTTTTATTAATATTTTAGATTTTTTTTTGTCCATTTTTATTTTTACTTTTAAAGTTTAAAGTAATTTTATTGTTTATTAGATTTTTAACACGTCTATATAGCGTTTATTAATGTTTATTTCCATTTTAGTTTTAGTTATTTTAGTACATCAAGTGGTAACACTAGTTTAGTGATATAGACTAGTTGCTTGTTAGCATCCATTTTATTAGTATTTACAAAGCACATATTAATGCCTTATTCTATATGACTATATTGTAGATCCCTCAGGCCTACCCATACCTAAACTTAACAACTAATTTACTAACTATTAATAAACAGAAAATTGTTTATTGAGGTTAAATGTTGTAGTTAACAGTTAGTTAATAGTAAGAATTGGTCCCCAAACTAAAGTGTGACCCATCAAGTTAAGCCAGTGGTTCCCAACCCTGGTCCTGGAGGCACCCCAACACTGCACGTTTTGCATGTCTCCTTAATCAAACACGCCTGATTCAGGTCATCAGCTCATTAGGAGAGACTCCAAGACCTGAAACTGGCGTGTCAGAGAAAGGAGACATGCAAAATGTGCTGTGTTGGGGTGCCTCTAGGACCAGGGTTGGGAACCACTGAGTTAAGCTAAGTGAAAATTAAAAAATGCTGCTTTGGCAACTAAAGCTAAAATAAAACAAGTTGAAGTTATTTTATATTTTATTTCACTTTGCATGTACTTTATTTTACCTCAAGTAATGGAAATGTTTTTTATGGTTTTAGTTTTAATTAACTATAATGACCCTGGTGTGGTTGTAATACTTCATATGAGGCAATTTCAGAGCAGATGAGAATATGTTCTACACAAAGAAATTAATTTCCCATCTTTCCTCTGATGTCAGGTGGTGTATGTGACTGCCACCTTTCCCTATTTTGTGCTGGTGGTCCTCATCATCAGAGGGGCCACCCTTGAGGGCTCCTTAAATGGTGTCGCCTTCTACCTCACTCCAAACTGGGTCCATTTGGCTAATGCACAGGTACCATTTCCTAAACAACACCAATTTTGAAATAAATTCTACAGTTTTCCATTCCCTTCAGTTCTATATTGTATTGTATTATATTGTCATTGTAGGTTTGGAATGATGCTGCGTCGCAGATCTTTTATTCTTTGGGTATTGGGGTTGGTGGACTCCTGTCAATGGCGTCTTACAATAAATTTGACAATAATGTCATCAGGTGAGGCTTTTTACTGTGAAAACACTTAGTTTTTTCTCCTGAATCATTACTTTAAAGTCTCAAAATGATTTCTCATCTTGCAGGGATACTATAATCATCACCATAGGGAACTGCGGGACCAGTTTTTTTGCAGGCTTTGCTATTTTCTCTATCCTGGGTCATATGGCTTGGAGGAAAGGCGTGCCTGTGGGTCAGGTGGCAGACTCAGGTACATCCTGTCATGTTACTTCTCTCTCTCTTCTGACATCCAGTATAGCTCAGCACACATGAGTACTATGATTTAAAGTAAATAAAAAAGTTTTCACATCCTTGCAGTTCCAAAGCCAGTGCATAATTTGTAATTTTGTGATTATATTAGGTCCTGGTCTGGCATTTGTTGCCTACCCAGAAGCCCTGGCTCTTCTACCTGGATCAGTGTTTTGGTCCATTCTGTTTTTTCTCATGCTCTTTATGCTGGGAGTGGATACACTGGTAAGACCCTCCAGTGCATTTAGGTTTTCTCGAGTTTGACAGGTCTTCATGTGGCAGACTCATTGCTAGCGTCACACCATATACAAATAAAGTACAGCTCAAAGGTTTGGGGTTGGTTTGGGGTTTTTTTTTTTTTTAAAGAAGTCTCTTAAGCTCGCAAAGGCTGCATTTATTTGTTTTACATTAAAATAGTAATATTGTAAATTATTTTTTACAATATAAAAAGATTTTAAAATGTAATTTTGTAAATGTAAATTTTGTTAATTTAAAATGTAAATTAAATGTCACTGAGCTACAACACTTATTTCAGTAAACGTGCATGATTACACAGCAGTTCTCCTCTGTCATCACCTGAAATCCATTTGTCTCTCTGTGTCTCAAATTTCAGTTTCTACCCATCTGTTGCCAAAATATCAGTCGATGTGAAATCAAAATTCTCTCTGTATATAGCTATTATAGTATGTGTATATGTAAATATATAGATACATAAGTTTCACCTGTAAATATATCATATATGGTTTGCATGGCACTACCATCATTAAGGTCACAGATTCAATTCCCAGGATGCACACATACAGGTAAAATATAGCTATATAAGAATAAAATGTCTGCCAAATGCATAAATGTGAATGTGAGAGCAAACAGATGATGGCACACGGCAGTCCTTGTGTTGCCTTAACAGCAAACCGAGGATCTGTTTCATTTTGTTGATGTAGATGTCAGGGAAACTTGTGACATATTTGTACACTCCTGACAGGTTAGTCCTTTGTTTAATTCTTGCTATTGTGAAGTTCTCTCTCTCTATCCTGCAGTTTGGTAACATGGAGGGGATCTGTACAGCTGTGATGGATGAGTTTCCTCAGCTCAGATCCAATCTGAAGCACAAGACGCTGTTCCTGGCGCTGCTCTGTTTCACCTTCTATCTCATGGGCCTGCTGCTCATCACTGATGTAAGAGCAACAAACTGACCGATAATAGGATTTAGTAGCTGACATTTTGATAAATACATGTGTACAGATGTCCAGAGTTTAGTAATGTATCTGTAATGTTTCATATCATAATTCATCAACTTGTCTATCTTCATATGGTCCATTAGTGATTCTTTTAACACTATCAGTGTTTTTGTTGTCATATACATGTACATGTTGTTTTGTGTTTTTCCATCACAGGGTGGGATATACTGGTTCACGCTCATTGACTCCTTCAGCACAAGCTTTGGGCTCATCATCATTACTCTCTTCATGTGTATTGGCGTCTCATTCTTTTATGGTACACTTACTTTCATTTCGTCCTGGGTGATGGGCTGATATTGGAGGAACACATATTCAGTTTTTTCAGAGGCACTTTATAAGATATTCTGCTACGTTTTCTGAGTTACATGAAATAATAAGGATTTATTTATTTTAGATAGATGACATATTTTTGTCAAAAAAGTCTACACACATTTCTGCTCAATCACATTTTCACAGCTTGAACATTAAATAAATAGTTCATGCTAAAATTAAAATTTGCTGAAAATTTACTCAAACTTCAGTGACCCAAGATATAGATGAGTTTGTTTGTTTATTAGAACAGATATGGAGAAATGTAGCATTGCATCACTTGATCACCAATGAATGCTCTGCAGTGAATGGGTGCCGTCAGAAGGAGAGTCCAAACAGCTGATAAAAACATCACTATAATCCACATGACTCCACTCCATTAATTAATGCCTTGTAAAGTGATAAACTGCCGTGTTTGTAAGTGGAAAAAATCGCCTCGTCTGAATCAGGAGAGAAATACGCACGATCAAGCACCTATTACAAGCAAAAACAGTTCTAAACAAATATGTCTGTGCATTTTGATGTGAGAAGATGAGAGGATGGAAAATTAGAGTTGTGAAAATTATGGGCTCGTATTTTGGCCAGAAGCAACGGTTTAAAGGTAAAAACAAAGGTTGCTTGTGGATTATTGTAATGTTTTTGTCAGCTGTTTCGACTCTCATTTTGACGGCACCCATTCACTGCAGAGGATCCACTGGTGAGCAAGTGATGTAATGTTTAACTTCTTTAAATCTGTTCCTATGAAAAAACGAACAAACTATTGCACATGCTGATGTAATTGCAGGGGTGAACCAGTTCTGTCAGGACATTGTGGACATGATCTGTCGCTGTCCTCCCTGGTGCACAAAACTGCTATTGTACTTCAAAGCCTGCTGGGTGGTTTTTACCCCCTTCCTGCTAACGGTGGGTGTCCTGTTTTTGGTTTGGTTTATTGGAATCACCCTCATGTTTTAGTATGCAATGATGCATGAGAGTTCTGTTTAAGATGAACAGTTATATAATTGTAAATGTTATACAGAAATATTCATTTAGGAGGTTTTGAGCAGAATCATACTACAGTACTGTCAGAAACTTGGCTTAACTGCAGAGTGGAATCAAACACCATGTCTGTTCTGCATCCAGTGTAATGAATAATTCAGCTGCTGAGACACTGTATCTCACTGACAGTGATAGTCCCATTCACAGAGTGAGGCCTCAGTCTTTATATTCAAAATGGTAAGATATTGTTTTCTCTATACAGTTCATCCTGACCTACATCTTCATCGAGATGTACCGTACGTCTCTGCGCTACGGCACCTATGTGTACCCGACCTGGGGCAAAGCGTTGGGCGTTTGTATTGGTGCCTTCTGCTGTCTGCAGATTCTCATCTGGGCCATAGTGGCAGTCAGTAAAGAGTCTGGCACTCTTAAAGATGTAAGTCTCTTCAAAACATCAAACCATCATAATTATTTATACTTTTGAGGTCAGTAGGGTTCTAAGAAAGAATACTTTTATTCAGAAAGAATGCATAAAATTGATCGAAAATCACATTTGGAATGTTACAAAAGATTTCTATTTCAAATAAATGCTGTTCTATTGACCTTTCTTCATCACACAAATCCTGTGTCACGGTTTCCACAAAAATATTAAATGGCACAACTTTTTTCAGCATTGACAATAATTAGTGGCGTCAAAAGATTAATCGCTATTAATCGCATCCAAAATAAAAGTTTTTGTTTGCATAATATACATATATGTGTGTATGTGTTCTGTGTATATTTATTATGTATATATAAATACACACAGTATATATTTAGAAAATATTTACATGTATTTATATACATAAATTATACATAATATAATTTATATTATAAATAAATATATTTAATATATAAACATTTTTAAATAAATATATACATGCATGTGTGTGTGTTTATATATACATAATAAATATACACAGCACACATGCATATATTATGTAAACAAAAACTGTTATTTTGGATGCGATTAATCTTTTGATAGCACTAATAATAATAAGTGTTTCTTGAGCACCAAATCCACATATTAGAATGATTTCTGAAGGATCATGTGATACTGAAGACTGGAGTAATGATGCTGACAATATAGCTTTGCCATCACAGGAATATATTACTTTTTAGAACTTGTTAAACTAGAAGAGAGTTATTTTTAATTGTAAAAATATATCACAATATTAATGGTTTTACTGTTTTTTTTTTTACATTTAAGTATTTTTGTTAATGTACATTTTTAGATCATTTTTAATTAAATATATAATGTGCCTGAGTTAATTTTTCTTGTTTAGAATTGTACCAGCAGGTATGTGTGTGACATGCTCATGCTGACATACGTTTCTTACATTCAGCGCTTCCAGAAATCCATCCGTCCCCTCAATTCCTGGCGTGTTAACAACATAAACACGACCTCTCAGGAGCAGCATGTGGAGCCTCAGCGAGTTGAGGGACCCTTCACGGTTAACCTGACTGAAGCGGACTTCACTGCCATGAACTGGGAGGCCATAAGCGAGGCATAACAACTGCCCCAAGTGTTGGGAGGTCGGAACTGCGGGACATCTCAAAAGGACAAGTACTGGTGAGGACTTCTGTTTGGAGAATCATGCACTCTAACTCACCAGTCAAGCTGGATTGAAATGAACATTTAAATAATTGTATAAAAGACATTTATTTCAATTTTTTGTTTTATTTATGCTGCGATTACTCGTTTGACATAGTACCGGGCATAAAGCCAAAGCCAGAGACACGCAAAGGACATTTGGATTCTTTGGCTGAATTCATGATGTCCTAAGGATTCCATTTCATGCCGTTCATCATGTCATGATGTCATGTGCAACAAGTCTTTTCATCAAAGAGTGTATAGGCTTATTTTAAAAGGTAACAGAACTAGTAACATGATCTGCTTTTCATTCACAAGAGCCAGGTCAAATCAAACCAGGTCAATGCCTTTAGGTGATATTGTTGAACAAAACAGAACATATTTGAAATAGTAACTGTTCACACGAATGAAATAAACTGTAGTACAAGAGGCATTGTAAAGCCTCTTTAGAATGTTTAAATATGCTGTATAAAAACAGCCACAAATTAAAATTAAAAGCCACAAATCCAGCAAATCAAATCAAAATGGTTCCATGAACTGTTCTCAGCAGACGCTGTTTGTTTATCATGGGCAGATTCAGCTTATTTCAGTGGTCTACAAAGGCCGTGCACACTATGAATAAAGCAAACTTCCTTATGACAGAAGCGGCGCTGAAACAGGTTTGTTTATTCGGAGCACTATGGTAACAATGGTAAACCTGACCTTGTTGGGGCTTTGTTGTGGACACTAACTCATCGAGCTATCTTGATTTAGATGGTTTCTCTTGAGTGTGCATAGCCATTTAATGTTCTGCTCCACAGCGGCTGATGCAAACAAACCTTCAGGAGATGTTAAATACACCAGAGAAATGTGTACAGAGTGCACTGGCAAAAAAAAAAGCTCTGGTATTCATGGTGTTCAGCTTAGCCTGCGTGAACAATTCAAGAATTTGGTTTATATCTCCACTCAGTGACTGAATATGTGTGGTGTTGGGTCTGTCTGCTGCGTTGGTGTATATTTCACAGTGGATTTCTGTGAACAGTGATGAAATATCTACTTCCTGTAAAGTTTAACATTTACAGATTTATCAACAGCTCCATGATGCAAAGAGGTTTTCAAAAAATGCAATGCAGAGGAAGTTACCCTATAAACCTGTTTAGCCCTGAGAACTATCAAACATATTGTTCTTTTTGGTTAAGAAAATATTAAATTGTACCTCATTCTGCTTGTGCTTTATATATATCATATCATGTATGTCACAGTTTCTAAAAAATTTTAAGAAACAACTTTTTCAACATTGCTAAATAGTAAAAAAAAAATTCTCAAGCATCAAATCAGCATACTAAAGTGATTTCTGAAAAAAAAAAATATATATGTGTATGTGTGTATGTATATATATATATATATATGTGTGTGTGTGTGTATATATAATATATATATGTGTGTGTATATATTATATATATATATGTATATGTGTATATATATGTATATGTGTGTATATATATTATATATATATATATATGTGTGTGTGTATATATGTATATATGTATGTATGTGTATATATATATATATATATATATATATATATGTGTGTGTGTGTGTGTGTGTGTTCTTACTGAATAAAATTATTTCTTAAAGAAAATCTAATAATCTTATTGACCCCAAATTTACAGTATGAATGGTTGAGTATTTGCCAAAATTAAAATTTTATTTCATTTAGATTTTCACTGGGATGACACATTTTCAAATTAAAAAATACAATTAGTAATTTAATTTTCCTAACAAAGCTTGCCAAAATTAAAATAAAAAAATGAATGTGAAAACAAATAGCTACAAATAAAGACAAAATGTATATGAAAATGTAAAGTTCAGTGTTTTTATTAATAAAAGAAACTCCCCAGATTATGTTAGCATGTGACTTTTAATTTGCAAAACACCCTCCCTTTTTATATCTTATTTTATTACTTCTCGGGTATTAAAAGACTTCAGTGGCATGAAGCATGAATGAAGTTAAAGGCATGTAATTACAAGCCAGAGACAAGAACTACAGTACATATCCTGTCTGTGACTCACACACAGGCAGTTCACAGCAATAACATTTGGCGATGCTTAAAATGAAAGGCACCTCTGTGAGGAAGTAACAAGTTGAAACATTTTAAAATAGATTTTGATAACAGAAGGAGAAATCTAAAGCAAGTAACAAGATATTTTCCGCCTCACATCCGTCACGCACACGGATGCCGCATACTCGTACTGTGGTGTGTTTTCAGCAGGGGGACGTGAACGGTAACATTTACAGCCAATTGTTTCCTCTGGCAACACAATGATGGGCTGCATGTGAAAAGGAAAGAAGTCCAAGCAAATCCTATGTAAAACAACAGCGTAGAGTAGGTGCAGTCATTTGTATGCGCTGAAAGCCTTTGCATGCGTTTGGTGTTTGTTTTGAGAGTCAAAGCTCCAGCTCACGCCAACTACCAATAAAAACAGAAGCAACTCTCACACCAAAAATGGACAATACCATCTAGCGCCCTTAGTTGTAGAAGCAAATAAATAAATGTACAGTGATATCATACCTGTTCCCAACAAATGACTGTTTCTGTTCCCGTTGGTCGACACAATTACGATATAAATCAAAAATTCTTCCTAAAACTCTTCAAGGTTAAAATGTACCATTGTGCTAGTCTTACTCTTGTGTTTGGCATCTCCCCATACTGCTGTCATTTCTTCGGCCTCTTGAAGAGTTTGGTAAAGGTGCTCTTCTTGCGGCCCGTGCTGGAGCCTTCAGCGTCGTCTCCTGTGGAGCCGCTGTCCTCGTCCACCAGGATCTTCTTGCCTGTGATCTGAGAGATTCGGCTGCCACCCTTTCCTGTTGGCAGTGACGGGCCGTCCTGCTCGGAGGTGTAGATGAGAGAGCGCATCGAGTCGACTGAGGTGAGGCTAGACGGCTGAGAGTGGATCTCTCCGAGACTGGCACACTTCTCCATGCCAAAGGTCTTTTTCTGCAGCAGTGGGCTGTCAGTGGAGGAACCACCATTAGATCTGGACAGCTTACTGTAGAGTGGAGTTGAGGTGCAGCGCTGGGCGTCTCCGTACTGAGACACTGAGAGAGAGGAATCCGATTCGGACCGGTTCAGATCCCTAGAGGACGGGACAAGGAGAGAAGATGATTTCAGAATCGACGCATTTGCATTTCCTGTTAGTTTCAATTTTTCAACTTCATGTCAACATGAAACCGCACTCGCAACTCATTTACTTCGATAAAGCGCTGTTTTTCCAAGTGAAACATTGTAAATGCAGTTTGCAGTGGAATATGGTGGTGACTACACCCCTCCTGAAACACCTCAACGACCAACAGCACTTTTGACTGAGAAGTCAAAGTCAAGTTGACTCTCAAAAGTCTCTAACTTATTTCAATGACTTTTTAAAAAATCTATCATGATTTGCTATTATTCCCACAACCTTACTATTTATAGCAATGTTAATCAGCATTAAATTGCTGCATTGTTTAATGCATTGGCAAAATTAAAAACTCCAGCAAGTAGCTTTAAACAAGCCAAAACTGAATTATTAAAAAAATTATTGAAAATATTCAAATGATTTAAAAATGTAACATTATAAAATAATTAAATGAATGTGTTATAAGTAGTTATACATAGAAAAAATATTTCCCTATCTGTACAGCCCAGGTAATATCACCTCCTAAAAAAGTTTTTTTCAGAGGCAGAGCCAGTGCTATTTTATTATTATAGTTTTTAATTCAATATTTGTAATAATTTTTTGTTGTGTAGTGTATTGTATTGTGTTTTGTTTTTTTAAATATATTTTTTCCAATATTTTGAATTATTTTTTGTTTTGTATTTTCCGTTTTCATTTTAATTATGTTTAATGAATTTTATTGTTTTAATTTATTAGTTCCTGTTTTTTTTTTAATATTAAAAAAATATATTTTGAATTATTTGTTGTTTTGTATTTTCTGTATTCATTTTAATTTGGATGTTTAATGAATTTTATTGTATTTTGTTATTTTATTATTGTTTTTAAAAAAATATTTTGAATAATTTTTTGTTTGTATTTTCTGTTTTAATTTTAATTTGGATGTTTAATGAATTTTACTGTGTTTTGTTATTTTATTAGTTATTGTTTTTTTAAAATATTTTTTCCAATATTTTTAATTATTTGTTTTTGTTTCTATTTTTTATATAGTTTTGTTACTTTTCCCTCATTCATTCATTCATTCATTTTATTTTCAAGTACCAAAATGGTTTTGGTTTTAGTTTTAGTTAACTTAACCCTGGATGGAACAAGTTTAAATTTAAGTTCAAAATTACGAAGACCTTTTTTCCTTCACTAGAATAATGTCCACAGATAAATTAAGCACAATAAGACCAGGGATGATTGTAAAGAAAGTAAATGGAGTAAACTTTGATTTCATGTTGACTTTTTCATGCTGGATTAGTTCGGTTTCTCACTGTGTTTACATTTAAATAGTTAAATGGAAATTGACTAAAAAGGTTACAGTTCATGACAAGTGAAATTATAATATAATTATAATGTATTACAGATACAAAATTGACATTCACAGAAAACTAAATAAAAAGAACTTTGTTAGCAAATTGTTGTTTAGCATAGAAAACAGTTTAGAAATTTATCAATAACAGGGAATTTGTGGATGGCCTATACACATGCTGTGTGTGTGCACAGCAAACAGTGTGTGAGGTACCCCTCTCTTTCAGTTCTCTGATCACTGCGTGAAGCAGTGAACCCTGTTGGCGGCAGACCTGAGACCGCCTCCATAGAGGTGAAGTATGAGGAACGGTACTGCAGCGCAGCAAAACGAGAGCCGGAGGAGGAAGACAGGAGTGAGGTAGAGACGATGGAGGGATGAGACAGAGAGGAAGACAGCGAAGGCACAGGGAGAAACTCCACGTGGCCGATCGAGTGGCTGCGAGCCTGCCGCACATAGGGGCGACCGGGGGGCCGCAGGGGCCCGGCCTCACTCTCACCGGTCTCTACCAACCTCTGTGAGCTCAGGTTCAGCACGGGGTCTCCGTGTCGCGACCGCAGGGACGTCAGGCTGGGAGCTGAGGAGAGGCACACACACAGATGTTTGTCTGTATTAGTGAGCGGACATTCAAATCATTCAGTCTCTGAGAAAATCTAATCAAGATTCTGTCTCATAATTAATAATATTATAGGTCATCCAAAACGGAGGGCTGTGTATCTGTTACATTTTACAACAGAAATTGATTTGTGACTAGATGAACTAATCATGATTTCATTCATTTGACATCTTTCATGTAATCTTTTCATCACATGTAGGTAATGTTTCACGCCTGCCTTTGTTGCAAAGGATGAACACACATTGGAAGTCACATCTGGGAGGAGTGTGTGATACAGTGATAAAAGCACATTAACTGTGGTTAATGAAGGAAAACAGAGCTAGGGAGGAAACAGAGCTGATGATGTGGCACAGGAAATGAACACGCAAAAGTGTAAAAGCATTGCAAGACTGCAGAGCGAAGAGGATCAGTGTCCACAAAAACTGAGTGATGACAGACATGCGGTTTTCAGCCTGCACGAAAATAATGCAGTAATGTTAGCTGTATGAAACAAGAGGGATGATGACTGTACATTATGCACTTATTACACGGCTACTAACCTAATGAATAAATGGACATGAAATATTGATTTGAGTGAAACAATTTTATGTCAGAAGACCATGGAGTGACACGAGAGATGTGAAATCAGCACAGCTAACTAGGACACTGGGTCTCATTCACCAATAATTGTGTAGATCATGAATATTTACATGCACATGAGAACTTTTCATTAAAAATTCTTGCTTAATCCACACCACATGAATTTCTGAACATTGTTATAATGTCATGAAATTTAGAGTATTCTAAATGAGCAACTGCGTGCCCGAGGTTTTCATGTTGAAATAGACTAAACCATTTATTTAAACATTAATAAGGCCACCAAGAGTGATGTTTTACGTATGTTTGGTTTCAGTTGTTCCTACATTTAGAATATTCAGTTACTGAAGAACCATGGTTTGTTTAAAACGTTTGTATGCAGATTTCATGTACAAATTCGCATGCATGCACAGTTAGTGAATGAAACCCATTGTCGGTTTGCGACAACAACAAATTATACAAATTTAACAGTATATACAAAATCAATGTACAAAAACATTTATGCACAGAATGTTGTAATCGTCCATTCAGAATATTCCAGAGAGCCGTGTAGTAAGTTTAAATACAGACTTTGCACACTGTGCTTAACACTGGGTTTTTTTAACTGCTTTTTGCCAGGGTTTAACAAAATGTTACCCCCTTAATTGTAAAACCAGGGTTGACAGCTTGATTTTAACTCTGGGTTAGCCTTAGCAATGCTAACACCAAGTTGCTGTGTTTAAGACACGTTGTGAATCACTAACCTAGAAACCCAGCAACACTGAACAAAAATAAATGTTAAAGGGGTCATATGATGCGATTTAAATTTTTCCTTTCTCTTTGGAGTGTTACAAGCGCTTGGTGCATAAAGAAGATCTGTAAAGTTGCAAAGACTAAAGTCTCAAATCCAAAGAGATATTCTTTATAAAAGTCGTCAACCACGCCTACCTAAAACGACTCATTCTAACACACCCCCACATGTCTACATCCCGATGTGGAAAGATTTGCCTAACACCGCCCAAATGTTCACGCAAAGAAAGAAGGCGTAATTTTTATTCTCGCTGTAGTATTGTTGTTGCCACCGCTGCCATGTCGTGAAGGATGATATCCGCTTCGTCATGCCTAGAGCTGATCCGTGCTGGTTGCTGAGAAAATAAATATCGCCGGATCGGCTTTCACAGTGGACGAAGCGGAGTCCAGCCCGGGGTCGTCACATGTGGTTGCTGCAAGCCCGCCGGACGCTCCTCCGTCAAATCTGCCGGCTGCGCCGTTCTCAAGCCCACCCGCCGCCGCTCACTCTAGGCCGCCGTTCACTCTTGCCCGCCGCACTCTGCTCACTCTAGGCCGCCGCCCTCCGCTCACTCTAGGTCTCCGGCCTTCGCTCACTCTAGCTAGTTTTATATTTACGTGGCGCGATGCAACGCAATGCGTAAAAAGACAGTATAAGTCATTATAATCAGTAATTATGTCCCCACTGGATGCAACAAATGCCTTGTTTATAATGGGTTTTAATGTTTTTGTCTCGTTGCTCCGGCCGGACAGGGCATCACAATATGGTTAGGGGCGTAACATTTCCGTCACACGCTTGAGGTTGTTAGGCCAATCACAACGCACTGGATAGCTGGCCAATCAGGGCACACCAAGATTTTCAGACGATTTTGTAAAAATCGACGCGTTTCAGAAAGGCAGGGCACAGAGGAGAAACAATAATGTACAGTATGTGGAAAATAATGTGTATTTTGAACCTTAAACCGCATAAACACATTTCATTACACTAAATACACAAAATAATGTTCTTTTTAGCAACATCATATGACCTCTTTAACAAAGGATTAAATGTGTCTGTTTAAGAGCTGGATTCACAATTTCCATCTAGAAGGTCTTAAATGGGCAGTAGGAGTGGCATAGAAGGGTTTGCTTTGTGTTAGCATTGGCTGAGAGAATAAAGGGGGTGCTGCCAACCAGAAGGGATTGGTTTCCACAGGGATTGGCTCTCGGAAGCCACAGGCCAGAGGTCGCTCACTCGCCGATCCATCTGCCAGGCGGCATCTGCGGACATTAGCCAATGATATCACACCACAAAAAGGCAAAGCTCAACGGAAAGCGTAATCGCCATGTATTAGGGTTAGAAAACCGGCCACAGGATCATTTTAATATGGTTATAGACGGCTGAGAAGCTTTATAATAAATATGATCAGATTCAGCACTATTAAAAAAAAGTGTGCGTGATAAACTCACATTGCAGGGTTCCTGGGGAAAGTATGTCCTCATCCATGTCGTCTAGGTCATTGGATAGCAGTAGGTGTTGGGGTACAGCAGGGCGGATGCCCAGGAAAGCAGGGTCCAGGTTGAGGGCAGAGGCCAGAGACGACATGCCAGGGTTATTGACAATATTAAACCCTGTCAGAATCTCAATTTTCTGCCATCGATGAAGCTTTTCTCTCAGAGCAGCAGTCACTTCTCCCAGAGCCTGTCTGCAGAAGTGAGAGAGAAAGAGAGGTGAGGTTTGGTTTGGTTGCTCTACACTCTTATAGGGGTCATCGGATGCCCATTTTCCACAAGTTGATATGATTCTTTAGAGTCTTAATGAAAAGTCTATAACATACTTTGGTTAAAATTTCTCAATGGTAGTGTAAAAGACACCCTTTTTACTTTGTTAAAATCAGCTATTTTCAGAGCGAGCCGTTTGGTGCATCTCCCTTTAAATGCTAATGAGCTCTGCTCACCCCGCTCCTCTCTTCTGTGGGGTGCAGCTGTCCTGTTTACTTTAGCTGCATTTAGCCATGAAACTTGCTAACTAGCACATTATTAGGAAAGGCAATTTGCAAAGATTCATAAAAAACCCTTATACTCACGTGACCCCTTTAAAAAAAGGCTCTTATCTATGGTTCCATGAAGAATATCTATCAAACCTTTTCTAAGAAAAAGTTCTTAAAATAGTTATTTTAAAAAGCCCTCCTTTTGGAACCTTTAATTTTTAGTTGTGCAAGTTAAAATGAGTCTTTATCTCTGGTGACTCACTTGGCTGAGAGGATTTTGTGATCAACGTCGTCCAGTGAAGAGCTGTGGGCCACATGGAACGTCCCAAAGATAGTTCCTCTCTTCTTCTTGATTTTTTCTGCCTGTTATTGTGGCCACAACTTCATAATTAATGGATGTTCAGCTAGTAGAACAGGCTAAATGATTTAATATTCAGTTAAAGCATGTAATCTATGAGTATTTGAACATTTTACCCCTTCTTTAGCAACTATGAGCTGTCTTTCCGCTTGCTGTTTCTTAATGTTGTAGTACTGTACTTCCACCTCGTGTGTGAGCTGCAGCCATTTCTGCAGAGCTTCAGGAGGAGACCAGCCGCTCCTCAACTCCAGCTCCCTTTCAGCCTTCTTCAGAGCCATTCGCACCTAAAACAAACACAAACTCATAAATATTGGCTGTGTTTCAATGTTTTGAGGAGGGAATTGTGTAAAACCTCTTCTGTGCCACTTCAGCAGTTCCCATGGTAATGGGACACCTGTTAACTGAAGGTGAGTCTGCGAGGGTATCCAAACATGTTGCTAATAAGCGAATGGTGAAAAGAGGCATGTGTTTTGGTATAAACATGCTATTATTTTACTAGAGTTTGGAAGACTGATAGAAAAAAAGTACCCTCTTTTCAACAAAATAAATTTAAGGGGAGGTACTACACATATAAATGATTTTTTTGCAATATTTTGCATTCAAATAATAGATTTGCATGTAAATAATAGATTTACAATTAATTTTTTTTATCTTATGTTTTTATAAATGCTATGCATTTAAATGAAATTTGGCATTGTATTTTTACTGGACTATATAATATTTTTTTGTGAAACGAACATATTTAATGAGGCAATGCCTAATTTGCATATTTGAAATAAATGACTGTGGCAAAGTTGTTGCATCTGGCAAGGTTTCATTTTGATTAAAGTAAAAAATAAAAAAAAACCCTTCTCACAAGTTGTACCGCCTGTTAATAAGGCCTTGTGATACCTGTTCCAGCTCTTGCTCTGCATATTTCTGTCTGCTCAACTCGTTCACGGTTCCCTCACGCAGTTCTCGTAGTCTTTGCGCCTCGTGCTTTGCTGCATCAATCTCGTTTCGCATCTCTCGCTCCAGGTTGACCTTCTCCTCCGCCACCGTGTGATGTTCTTCCTGTGCAATCTGCAGCCTAAACATAAACACATTATCAATCTCACTGAACCACACCATAGACTTCTTACTTAACCAACCAGTTAATGTAGTTTCCCTCAGTAATCAGCAGGTGGCACGCTGCAGAAAAGAGTAAACAGACATGAAAAGGGAACTGCAAAACACTACCACACCTCTTCCTTATCATGACAGCTGAACAAGATGTGGCTTGTACAGTGTGGTAATTCTGTGGTAAAACTTCCTTACAGCTTTACAGGGAAATCCTATCTCTCAGCTATACACGGGAAGACTGTTTAGAGTTTCCAGGACATGGATGGCTAAATTTAGTTATTAATGTGCCTTGATGCATTTGATTGACAAGAAGTCTTTGATTCAATTTCAAATAATTGCAATCAGCTTTGTTTAGCATATCTGTGATATTATTACAGTGTAATATTTCCTAGGATTTTGGTTGATGCATTTTTCTCCTTTATTAGTCAAAGAAATGAGAATGAAAGAGAAAGAGAGTGGGTGGATGGGGGGGGGGGCATAAAAGTGGAGAGGACTGCACAGGGTAGCCTTCTCTCCTCCTGACGTAGTCCCAGTTCAAACAGGAAGTGAGGTATAAATCAAACTGTCACTGATATGACAGCGGCCAAGGCAGAGTGTAACACTCATAACTTGGAGGGGAGCAGAAGATAAATGAAAAGGAAGGAAATGAACAGCAGAGAACAAGCAGAAAAATTCATAAGGAAAAAAAACAAGACAGATAGATAAATAGACAGACAGACAACAGCTAGATAGCTAGATATATAGGCAGACGATAAATACATAGATATATACAGTAGATAGACAGACAGACAGACAGATAGATAGATAGGTGTATATACAGACAGATATGTGAAATATGAAATGTAAAATATGAAAGCCTTTTGCCACAGAAATGCCAGTTGCATCACACAGGACGGAAGTGGAAACAAGGTGTCCTGATCTCTGTTCCAAACGGGATTTAGTGTGAAGGATATGACAGAAATGCCACGCACTCAGATCCATGTGCTGCTCTGAAACACCGGCCATACCTACACTGTGACTTAATCACATTACACTCAACAAACATTCCTCTTTTCTTGAACAAACTAATATAGATCACCAAACTGCATCCTTCTCCTTATAAGGCCACTGCTTTAAATTAATGCACCGTAAAGAAAAAATGTTTCTCCGGGACCTCTAACCTCTGAAAAAAGACAGAGACACATTCTCTGTTCTGCCTCAGTGCAGTGGGCGCCAGCTGAACTGAGAGTGCAGCATGATAGAGCAATTGTCTGAAATACTCCGAGCCGGATTCGGCACAGCACTGCCCGTCCTTTTGCCATTTAAGGACTTTTGAGGGATGCTTGTATCACCCTGCAAGAGTCTTTTGACCTGAACAGACAAAGATAGTAGGAAATGAAAACACTTCCACTGCATAGACAAATTCCTCTTTTTGTCTTTAAATAAAACATTAGCATAGATTTGTTTCAAGTCACTTTAGACCTAATAAGTGTGTATTCGTAGTAGTTTCTGTCTTGTAAACATTAACGTTTCAATAAAACATGAACTTTTTAGGAATTATTGATCTAATTACGACCGGCTGCCATTGAAAATGGCCAATATATACAGTTTTTGTGTTTTTGAAAGAAGTCTCCTGCATTTATTTGCTCAAAAATACAGTAAAAACAGCAACTTTGTAGTAACATCGAAATATTATTACTTATTAATATTATTATTAAAATAGCTTTTTAAAAATATACAGTTTATTCATGTGATGCAAAGCTGAATTTTCAACAGTCATTATTTCAGTCTTTAGTGTCACATAGACAGCAAGGATCCTGCACACAAAAAGTATTCTTGTAGCTTCGTAAAATTACGGTTGAACCATTGATGTCACATGGATTATTTTAATGATCTCCTTGCTACGTCTCTGAGCCTTGATCATGTAAGGATCCTTGCTGTCTATGGAGGGTCTGAGAGCTCTCGGAATTTATCAAAAATATCCTAATTTGTGTTCTGAAGATGAACGAAGGTCTTACGGGTTTGGAACGACATGAGGGTGAGAAATTAATGACAGAATTTTCATTTTTGGGTGAACTATCCCTTTAAGACTAGCTGCCATGGAAAACAACCAATACATGTTGGTCTAGATAAATAGCTGTATTCTGTACATTTGACTCATGTATGAAAATTTGTCTTCCAAATACGATAATTTTGAGCTTCTGGTACGATACTTGGACATTTCCAATCTGGCAACACTGTTAAAGCCTCTATGTTCTAATATTTCATCATCCAGGATGTCTGGAACGGACTAGCATTTCAAATAAAAATAAACATTTGACGATACTAAGTATAGCTGCTCCTAATTCAGAAACCAGACTAAATGTACTTTCAATCAGTAACAAAAATAAAGGTATTTTCTAGGTTATTTTCAAACTTAACTGTGGCAAGCTGTTGATTACCACAGACACATTCATATTCATCCCTCACTGTGTAGTGGAGGTGTTTACAGTAACTACAACAGGCTTTACTGTGAATAAACATTTAAAATATGCAATTAATCACCCTAACGTGTTAGCATGAGACTAGACCTGACAAAATCACTTAGCAATCCTGTGATGTCATGACCAGTTAAAAAGTAAAGTTTTTTTTTCTTTTGCTTAAGATGTGATGTAACCATCTGTGAAAGACTGTTTACAATACAGTTCTTCAAATTCAACCAACATAAATTCATTGCTAACTTACAAACAGACATTCCTCCATCTAGAAAAGTAGTCCTGCCTCAATAAGATGATTTAGAAGACATTTTTTTAAACTGTGCATCATGAAATATGAGCCTCGCAGTTCCACTTTAAAGCCCTTCCGGCCTCTTAGCTGCTTTTTTGCTGTAAGCCTGTTTCCTGTTCATTTATAATACAAACTGAGTGCTTACTTCTGCTGCATGTCCAGCAGGCTCTGCTCAGCTCTCTGAAGCCCTTCGAGGTCCTTCATCATTTTGCCAACGTGGTCCCTAGAATTCCGGTTCTGGATGTAGGCAAACCAGCAGCCCCCCACTCCAATGATTATAGACACCACCAGCATCAAGTCCTTCAAGTGACTGTGTCTGCTCACTGCCAAAAAGACCAAAAAACAACAACACTTGAGGAACAATAAAGTTGATTGTCCACCCTACAATTACAATCCTGTCATCATTTGCTCACTATCATATTGTTCCAAACTTTATTTTTTTCCCGTAAAAACACAAGAGAGGTTCAGTTGAATGTTGAGGTTGCTCTTTTCTGTAAAATGAAAGCACCTATTAACCATGGACATCATATTATATTCTCCGTTTTTTTATTTCCCCCAATCTGTGTCTTTGGCATTTTCTATATTCAGTTCAAAAGTTTGGGGTTGTTAAGATTTTTTAAAAAGTTTTTGAAAGAAGTCCCTTATGCTCATCAAGGCCTCATTTATTTGATCAAAAACACAATAAAAACAGTAATATCGTGAAATATTATTACAATTTAAAAAATTGTTAGTAAAAATGGTTTTCTTAGTTAATATATTTTAAAATGTGATTTATTCCTGTGGAGGCAAAGCTGAATTTTCAGCATCATTACT
Source organism: Sinocyclocheilus grahami (assembly GCF_001515645.1). Taxonomy (NCBI): domain Eukaryota; kingdom Metazoa; phylum Chordata; class Actinopteri; order Cypriniformes; family Cyprinidae; genus Sinocyclocheilus; species Sinocyclocheilus grahami. Next base: position 480,808 of record NW_015505303.1, read on the forward strand.
CCAGTCTTCAGTCACACATCTTTCAGAATTCATACTACGGTAATATGATGATGTGCTCAATAAATATTTCTTATAACTATCAAGGCTAAAAACAGTTGAGCTGCTTAATATTTTTGAGTATTTTTTGTGAATTTTATGATGATTCTATGATAAATAGAATGCTCAAAAAAACATTCATTTGAAAAAAACAGAAATTCTTTGTAACATTACATATGTCTTCACTCTGTCACTTTTGATCATTTTAATGCATCCTTGCTGAATAAAGGTATTAATTTCTTTAAATAACAGTGACAGTAGTGTATGAATGAATGTACACAGTGCTGTATGCATTAGTGTATCATAGTCTAAAGACAGTGATGTCATGTGGGAATTATGACTCTTTTTCAACATACATTCCATTCGTGACCCCAGCTGACCCTGACATGGCCGAATCAAATGAGTGTTTTCTTTCCAATGCTCATGTCTGCAATCTTCTGTTAACGTCCATTTTCAATGTTGTTTTTCATACCAAAATAAAACAGTTAAAGTATTTGACTAATGGGTCGAGAATGCTTTCATCATGTCAACCAAAAAATGGAATATATCGCAGTTAAACATAACAAATAAAACCAGAATATTCTTTTTAAAACAGACTTTACCAGGATATGCAAGTGTGGACTGACTTGCCTTTCTATGAACTAACAAAATCACAAGCCCAGGAAGAAGGTATATGGAAAAGCGCCCAGGATTTTTTGGCAGGAGTAATACATCAAATTAGGGTCTGCTCAGGCTGATTGTCTTCCTGTCTCTACAACTCCAGCCTAACATATGTGACTGTTGCACAACATTGTGATACAAATTTAAAACAGACACACATACCGCTTTTAGCAAGAACAGTAATACAAACAAGTAGTAATCTACTTGAATGAAATGCTCCCAGTTAGGATCTAACCATGCATGACACATATACACATCAGCAGTTCTCTATCACATCTGTCTTAATCTATTTTGCATGCAGAAATGACGGCAATAAATAACTCCAGAGAGGTGTTCCCCACAATGGTGGTGGCATCAGCTGTGTAATGGGATGATTTGGATGACTGGATTAGCAAGAGCTATTTCCATCTGCGATTTCGCTGCTCAGATCCTGCCCAGGAAAATGGCAGGTGACGGGACATGCCAAAAGTATTTGTGAGTGGACGTGTTGAATCCTTCAACCTTGAAGCTCACCCATCCTAACCGGCTTGATTTGGGCTCAGGTTAAATCTCCTGTGGGTTTACTGAAGCCAGCACATGATGAACTTCCGTCTTGGATTTCCTTTTCACTAGTGTTTGATAAAAGAACTCTATGAATGTACATAAAGGAGTGTTTTGTTTGCATACATAATCTTTGACCAGGTCTAGGGATTTTGGATGGCAGAGCGTCCTCATTTCTTCACGTGTAAGTGCTGAAGCTAAAATTTGTAAACAGACACTAGGCTGATTTTCCATTAGTGATACAACACCATGAGACACTGTTGTAAGATCGTCTGGAATAGTGAGGAACCTTCTACCGTGGACAGTATAAACAGTGACCGGAGAGGCAAATAACTGCCATAACTGAGATTATTAAGAGGCTCTGGACGGAATCTGGATCCGGGAGGGATCAACCAATCGGCGACAGACCAGACAATTCACAGATGCATTGGTATATTTATACAGTATATAAAGTGATAACATCAAATTCCTTCAATTAGTTTGACTTTACAAAAAATACAAGGCTCCAAATAATTTTTTAAATATTGTTAACCAAACACAAAGCCTCCATCAAATGAAAAAATAAAAAGTCAACAAATTTAATTTCAAACAGAGATCTAGACTTGGGCTAGTAAACTACCACATAGCAATCACTCAGCGCAAGAGTGTTTATGGATGTCGCGGCCCACCAAATACTATCATTCTCATGCTTGGGACCCCGATCTCAAAATTTTAAAGGCATCTATAGTTTCTTGCTTAAAGATTAAAATCAATCTAAAATGTGAAAAATCACTAATATAAATATTTCTAAAATATTATTTGAAAAATGTTTTGCTTCAATTATATTACGATATTATGTTTTTTTTAAAAACTTTTTTACTTCTCATACTATAAAATGTGTGGTACTATCGTGAATGTGTGTCGAAGACTGACAGGGAAGAGAAGAAATTGTTGAATAAAGAAAAAGTATTCTCATAGCTTCCTAAAATTACGTTTAAACCACTGATGTTACGTGGATTATTTTAACGATGTCCTAACTACCTTTTCTGGGCCTTGAATTGTGTCAGCTATGTTGCTGTCTATGCAGGGTCAGAAAGCTCTCGGATTTCATCATAAATATCTTAATTTGTGTTCAGAAAATGAACAAAGGTCTTACGGGTTTGAAACGACATGAGGGTGAGTAATTAATGACAGAATTTTCATTTTTGAACATTAAAAACAATTTTTTTAATTAGGCTGTGTTTTACTCACCCCGAGGCATCCTAGGTGTATATGACTTTCTTCTTTCAGACAAATCCAGTCGGAGTTATGTTAAAAATGGTCTTTGATCTTTCAAGCTCCATCATTGCATTCAGTGGGTGTTGCAGTGCATCAGTCCAAAAGAAGTTAAATAAAAATCGCCCATCCATAAAAAAAAAGTGTCTCACACGGCTCCGAGGGGTGAACAAAGGCCTCCTGCAGCGAATCGATGTGTTTTTGTAAGAAAAATATCCATATTCAAAATGTAATAATCACTTTAATGTAGCTTGCGCCAACAGTTGTACACAGAAGCAGTTCCGGGAGCATGACGTATGAGGTCAGCGTTGCACATGCGCCGGTGAGTCTCGTGAAAACCAACGTTTGTTTACAGGATCAAAGGAAGCAAAGTTTCCTTACTTTAGCAAAGGAAAACCAGTCTCCTCTTGGCTTATATGGAAATCCTCTGACATTCTTCTTTACAAATCCTCGTTTTGTACTTCTAATTCTTGACCATTGTTTTGTTTTGATCTCACCCCTGCGTTTCCACGTGCGTCACTTCTGAGCGGCGCAAAGCCGACCTCATACGTCATTCCCCCGGAACTGCCCGGAACTACAGTGAGCGCAAGCTAGATTCAAGTGATATTTTTCTTACAAAAACGCATCGATTCACTACAGAAGGCCTTTGTTCACCCCTCGGAGCCGTGTGAGACACTTTTTTTTTATGGATGGGCGATTTTTATTTAAGTTCTTTTGGACTGAAGCAATGCAACACCCGCTGAGTGGCATTAAACAGCTTGAAAGATCAAAGACAATTTTTAATATAACTCTGACTGGATTCGTCTGAAAGAAGAAAGTCATATACACCTAGGATGCCTCGGGGGTGAGTAAAACGCAGCCTAATTTTCATTTTTGGGTGAACTAACCCAAAAGCACTTTTCTTACTACCAACATCTTTAACAGGTTTGACTCTGGCTGATGTTCTAGGTAAATACATTCACATGAACTGTCAATCATATGAATGCACTCAACCTTTTCCAGGTCTCTCACCTATTTATTGATAACATCTGTCCCATCATCCCTCGCTTCTCTGTTTCACCAGCTGTACTTCAGTATCACGCTGTAACGGTTGACATTAATGGGACATACCTCTTCTGTCTGGCTCTTGTACTCCAATAAGCCTGGCTATTTTCAGATGCAGAAGATATTTGCTCATGAGAAAAGAAAACAGACTAAACCTTCCCTTGATTTCAGCACGTAACGAGCAATGAATACAACAGTCTGGACTTCATCCAGAGAACCCTCTGCAAACATCAATCCAGAAAAACTTGTTATGCCTCACAGAACATTTCCAAGCTAGTGTTTTTCTAAAACCTCTAAAATAGGAAGTAGAATTAAGAAAATGGTTCCAACAATTCAGTTGAAAGATAAAGCAAATAACTTAAATGGATAAATTGTCTGGATCCAACCCTTACAAAGATCTGAGGTGACCGAACACTTGAGAAGAGATGATGCCAACCCCCCAGAAGACCTCAGATGATGCTAACCCTGAACAACATAAAACTACCAAATTTAGCTTAATCACAATGTTTAATCGCAGTCGCAAAGTTTAATCGCAACATATAATCATTGCAGCTAATAGTGTTCACCGTCTGTTTGATTATGTGTAATTTGTAACTAACTGCACGATTCTTACTGTACATTTCTGCCGTAGTCACCACTAATAACCTACTCCTAAATATAATGTAGAAACTTAATATTTTCTGTAAAACTGCTTTGCAACGATTGGTATTGTTAAAAGCGCTATACAAATAAACTTGAATTGAACTGAAAATAATTCTACTTCTGGAAACCAATCAGTCTATACAGCATTTCAGTCATACTAAAACAACAAAATGAACAAAAATAGTGATTCTTCTATTAATATTTGTGTAATGATGCAACTCTAATATGATTAATGGACCGTTCAAATGAATTAAACTTATCAACTCTTGCCAACAAACAGATTAATTCAAATGGACCGTTTTAACTGATTCACAATAATGAATCGATCTTACCAACTCTTGCCAATAAATCAGAATTAATTCAAATGGACAGTTTGAATTGATTCACAGAAATGAATTAAATACCAATTCTTGTCAATAAGAATTAATTCATTAAAAGAAATGAAGTGATCTTTCCAAAACTTGCAGATGAATCAAAATTAAGTTAATTAATTAGAATGGACAGTTTAAACTGATTCACAGAAATGAATCTTTCACAATCTCACCCCTGAATCAGAAATTATTGATTCAAATGGAGAGTTTCAAAAGGATTTACAGAAATTAATCAAATTTATTGCCAATAAATTAGAATCTATTAATCTGAATGGACAGTTGGAACTGATCCACGGAAATGAATCAAACTTACCAACACTTGCCAATGAATCATAAAAGATTAATTTAAATGGACAGTAATCAAACTCATTCAATGAAATGAATCAAACTTATTGCCAAAAAAAAAATCTGAATTAATTAATTTAAATGGACATTTTGAACTGATTCACGGAAATGAATCAAAATGACCAACTCTTGCCAATGAATTAGAATTTTTTCATTCAAGTGGACAGTTTCAATTGAATCAATATTACCTAATCTTGCCTACTTTTGCTACTTGAGTTTAAATCAGGGACACTATTTAAACATCTCAAACTCACAAGTCATGAGACAACATATACAGTATAATATATAACCACAAATATATGCTACTCACTTGGAGATCCAAAAAGCACTGTGTCCAGAGCCTTCAGCTGTAGTTTCTGTGCATGACTGCGGTCTGGTATCTTCAGCACGGACAGAAGCAGGGTGGCATTTTTCACAGCAAGTCTGTGAATGGAACCATCTTGATCACCGAATTCACTTCAGTCCAAAAGCTGAAAAACTAACGTTAGAGATGCTAACTGTAAGCTTCCTCACCTGGGCAGAGCTTTTCCACTGATGTCATTCTTCCTGAAAGAATCAACATACTGAGGTAACTCCACACAGTTGATGAGCCACTTTTCAGCTTCCTCTACTGTCCAGCTATACTCTACAGACAAAAAAATCGTTAAGTGCCGCTAGTGGTTTACATATACATTTACATTTAGTCATTTAGCAGACGCTTTTATCCAAAGTGACTTACAAATGAGGACAATAAAAGCAGTCAAAACCAGTGTTGGGGAAAGTTCGTTTTAAAAGTAATGCATTACAATATTGCATTACTCCATAAAAAAAGTAACTAATTACTTTACTTAGTTACTTTTTATGGAAAGTAATGCATTACGCTACTTTTGCGTTACTTTTTAAATCTGGACAGGGCTTGCTTGTTTGTTTTTAAAATAAAAAAGTTATATTTTTCACACCAAAAGTGAAATGAATAAGCCTCAGGCTGAAGGAAAAGTAAATTTAGGTTCTTACAGTAGAATGCAGAAGAAGAAATTTCAACACACTTCAGCAATAAAAAAAAAGACACACAAATGTTTGTCTAGAGTCATTTTTGCTTATTAGTATGATTAAACTGGATCATCGAAGGTCAAAACCAAAGACATTGGTTAATAGAATGGGATTCAATACATAAAGGATATTTGTGTTGTTTAACATTTAATTATTGCAGGTTCGCGTCATATTCTGAGTTGCATTATTTTTATTCATTTTGAGGAATACTGAATCTGTGAATTAATGCATATTCATATTTATTTTAGAACTACAGTAACATCTTCTGATTTCTGTCACCATGGCAACACCAGAGCTGTCAATCAATAAATTTGAAAAAAAAGTAACTTGCGTTACTTATTTGAAAAAGTAATATTCTCTTGTAAATTAAAAAGTAATGCGTTACTTTACTAGTTACTTGAAAAAAGTAATCTGATTACGTAACTGGCGCTACTTGTAATGCGTTACCCCCAACACTGGTCAAAACTAACAAAAAAGCAACAATATATAAGTGCAAATGACAAGTCTCGGTTAGCCTAACGCAGTACACGTATATATATATATATATATATATTATACACACACACATATACACACACACACAAAGAAAAACAAGTAGATAGAATAGAAAAAATAGAAAGCCAGTGTTTGTTTGTTTTTTGTTGTTGTTTTTTAAAATAAAAATAAAATAAAAAAAGAAGATAAATATAGATAAAGTAGAATTAAAATAGAATAGAAAGTGTTAGAGTTAGAGGGTCAAATAAAGGTGGAACAGATGTGTTTTTAGTCGTTTCTTGAAGATGGTTAAGGACTCAGCTGCTCGGATTGATTTGGGCAGGTCATTCCACCAGGAGGGAACAGTTAATGAAAAAATTATGGTTTAGGGTGCAAGAGGACACTGAGAATATTGCCATGGAAGATATATTGAACAAATGATGGAAGCTTGATGCTTTCAGTTCCACAAACCTAATGCTTTCACTTCTACATGCAGGTAAGGTGGTGTGGGTTTATAATGTGGACTATCTGGGATGATTTTAAAATGACTTTAAAATGGTTAAATGCTTTTCACTGAAATAATTAGCCTGATGAGATGTGTGCAAACCTTCAGAGGCCTTCCAGGAATTCCACATGTCCTCCACTGTGATCAGCATATCTGCTCTATGGAAGCTGTTGTGTTTTCCTTTAGGGTCGTGGTACTTCAAGTCTTCCCTTAGAAACTGTTTGAGGAAACAAAGACTGGATGTTAGAATTCTCTGATGTGGTGGTTCTCATCTGATGGGTTGCGACTCAAAAATGGGTCACAGTTTGTTCTGATAGGGTCACATGCAGCTGGTAAAAAAAGCGTGAACGCAACTGTATAAACATGTTTATTAAGTATTGCAAAAATAAATAGGCATAACAATTTTCAAATGCAAGGAGAAAAATCCAGCACCCAGATCTTAGCAATAAAACAGTCACATGCTAGTCTAGACTTGATTGTTTGTGCTTCTAGAAGACATTTCTTTTTACAGCACTGTGTATTTGCATAATTCAACATTTGGCAAGAGACGTAAAGTCACAGCAAACAGTTGATTAACTTGTAATGTTTGTCTTGGGTTGTTGTGATCCAGTAGTTCTACTGTAGAGCCTCAGACAACCTACATTATGTAAACGCTGACAGTTTCACTGGGTCCAGTCGCTTCACGATCCCTCAGATCAGCTCTGACTGTGGTAAAGGTTACACTCACAGGACCGTCTATGTCCTTGGGCAGGCTGCTGTCGGTCAGCAGTAATACTGTTTACTCAGAGTGCTCAGATGTGACATTCTCATGAAAAAGGACTCGCTTTGGGTGATTCAAAGAGAATACAGAGTGCTTTTTATAGCCTATGTTCATAACCCATAATCATGGCGAATCACTTTTGTTTGCATGCAAAAGTGTCATGCCCATCAAACTGATGGTGACAGGCAGATCCAAAAATGGATTTTGAATTTCCTTTAGCCAAAAAAAAAAAAAAAGAGTTTGTATCTTTGATAATTAGGTTGCATGACTATTGTAAAAAATGTTACAGAAAAAAACATATTGTACCAAAGTGTCTGAAATGTAGTGACTGCAATCACTCATCTAAATTTAGTCCAATTGAGTCACACTTTCCAAAGATCATTTGCTTTAAACATACAATTCCACCCACCTATCACAAACTACTATGACTATAACTACTATGAGTTAAGTAAAACTAACAAAAAAAACATACCAAAAATACATAATCACTATTCAAATGTTTGGGGTGAGTACAATTTGAAAGAAAACATTTTTTAAAGTTTTTTTTTTTTTTGTCTTTTATGCTCACAAAGCTTGCATTTATTATATTTTAGAAATACAGAAAAACATTTTAATTCTGTGAGATATTACCAATTGAAAATATTTTAATAATGTACATTTTAAAATGTAATTTATTCCTGTGATGGCAAAGCTGAATTTTTAGCATCATTACTCCAGTCTTCAGTGTCACATGATCGTTCAGAAATCATTCAAAAATGCAGATTTGGTGCTCAAGAAACATTTATTATTATCAAAGATTAAAAAGTTGTACTTTTTAGTATTCATTTACTATTTTTTGTATTCATTTGTTTTAAAAAAAAGTTATAGACCCCAAAAGTTTAAAAAAGTTTTAATCTCTAAATTTATTATTAAAAATGATAAATGTATAATAAAAAAGACATGTTCCCCATTTAAAAATCACAGTTGAAAGATGAAAAAACCCTATAACAACGTGTAATGTATGTTCTTCTTCTCTGTAAAAGTTTTGCAACACACTCAGACTTGTACCAGTACAGCTGTACACTGCAAGCCAGTATGTTGTACTTCACTGTGCTGCATTGTCGTACTGTCAAGTATTTGTAAAGCGCTTTTGACAATACATATTTCAAAGTAGCTTTACAGAGATCTATGTCTCTAGTAAGCAAGACAAAAGCCACTGTGTCCTTTCAAGCAAGCACTTGTTTGTACATTGGGCACAGTGCACTGTGCTGCAATGTCAACCTCTCAACACAGCAGACCACAAAACCACACACAAATGCTGCAGCCCTCACCCCATCCGTCTCTGTCACGTCCACGCTGCCGTCTGCATCATCGTCCATGTCTTTGTGAATGCTGCGGATGGCCTCGAAACTTAGCAGAGCGTTTTCATCATGGCAAAGAAGCTCATCGATACCACACAGTTCTGAAGAGAGAAAAGAGCAATATATAAGACAAGTCCACTTTTTTACACAACTGTTATGTTACAAAACCTAGTAAGTTAACAGAGGGATCATTTTAAGCAACATGACCACTGTACCACAAGGTAGCCAAAATAACTGCCACCCAAGATATTGACCAAACTCTATGGCAGCATTGCATGTATTCAAAGAACACAATACCATATTTCAATATGTGAAGCTTAGTGAAAAATACATCCAAGATGGAAAACAAGAAATACACTTATTAGAACAAATACACTTAGATGTTTCAGCCTTGGCGGCCTTCGTATTTTTTCCCACAGATATTTTCAAAAAGTCTAAATATATAGTATAACCAAAGTTAAAATGCTACAAGGTGTGAATCAACCAATCTAACTATCTATGAGATGAATCACGACATTGCAAACTCTGATTTGAAGCAAAATATTATTTCTATCACGACAACTCTCTGAAGATTTTAGCATGGTAATGGATATGACAATGTTAATGTATTCGGTCTTTGCAAAATAGATCTGCTACACTGCTGCTTTAGATTATTGCAAAGCAAGTACAGTAACTTGCTACTGCCAATACATACACTGATACAGTGCTATGAGTATTTAAGACCGTGTCTACACCAGACGCAACAATTGATGTGTTGCCCTGTGCTGCAACAGCTAAAGTCTGTCTATGCTGGAAGTGACAAAGCGACAGTTGCAGATCATTTGAACTTTATGTCAGTACGTCATAAATAGAACGAGGCAGCAGTTTACTGTCGGGGATTTGTCGTGTTGCGCTGCGCCACATCCAGTGTAGAGAGCATCGCTGATTATAATGAGTTCTATAGTATTTTGTTGTGCCGCGCCACTCGCGTCCGGTGTAGACATGGTGTAAGGCATACTGCCGCTGCACAAAACCCATAAAAAATAACCTGTAGCAGATCTATACAGGTGGAGCTGGGGAGGTGGAGGGCTTCAGAGGAACTTTGAAAGTGTGCTGTGAGCTGCTCTAGCGAATGCTAACCAGCCATTTAAATGTAAAGCAGCAAGCTCATTGGCTGCGTATGCAACATGAACCAATCAGCTTGTGCCAAGTAGTTTAACGCTGTGAATATCATCAGTTTGCGTAAACGACCCATCAGCCTGCAACATCAAGAGTTTCATGACAGAACTTGGCATTTAAAAAAAAGAATCAAACAAAAAGACAAAGCTACAAGGCTGTGTAGGCTACTTAATGGCTTTAATGAGGGAAAGAACTACAATCCCATGAAGTATTGTGAACAACCAAACTGAATGGCACATACTGTAATAGGTGATTATTGATTGGTGGATATTTCTTTGCAGAATTATGGATGATGACAACACGATTATTTAAAAAAAATACGTTGAAATAATCAATGGGATTTTTCATTTTGGAACCTAGTCACTGCACTGAAATATCTATTGAAGTATTACACTGTTAGCGTAATAAGATGTTAACTACAAATGGCATTAATTGTACACAGTTAACTGTGTTTTGCAACACAGCTAATATGCACTAACTCATTGCAATCATTCTGGGCAAATTTGCTTCTTAAGCAACATACAATTGCATACAAAAAAACACAAAAGAAAACATCTGGAGTGTCTTACTGTATCTATTATAAACTGCACAAAAAAGCCAAGTTAAAAGCCTTCTTCAAGAGCACAAAAGGCCTATTCAGACCCAAATGACCTTGAAATGAAAATGACTTTCATTTAGTCCCCTCAGTGAAATTCATGCATCATCGATGGGTAATGTTTAAATCAAATTCAGACTCATTAAAAAGGTTATCTGTCATTTCACCAGCAAGAACGGCAACTGTACTTGTCTATAGAGTTTGGAAAGTAAGGATAAGGAACTGATCACTTAGTGATGATGTACAGCTGAAAACTGAGCCAACAATGGTGCCTTTGTAAGGGTCCAATATTTGAGCCCACTGTAACAGGAGAGTTCAATTTGAGGGTGACGCTCATACAGTTGGTAACATATCCACGTAAGAGCCATAGAGTAACTTTTAAACTATTTATAGATGGAGACACAGCACAGCTTCTGAGGTATTGTAGATATTGCTGTTATATGGCGGTGTGCAGGAGTGGATGTCCTGGAGTTAAGCTTGTTGTCTCACAGAATTAAAAGACTTGATTATGAAGCAGGTATTAACTTATGAAATCAACCATTCCAAGCTTTTTTTTTAACCGGGCTCATCTGACATTTTACAGCTAAGAGTGGATACAATTAAAAATGCCTATGTTACAAGTCCATGATTAAATGGTGTTCTTTCAGGCTGATCCATTTTGATAAAAGAAGCTTTTAAGGTCATAAGACCAGCACAGCTATTTTTGTCCCCATTTCACAGAAGGTAAAAAACAGTAGTGTCAGTGCAAAACCACTAAACAAACATGCCACAACCGCAACTCTTCAAAAAGCACTTGTCATCACACATACACATTAGCACTCACTGGGTTTCTGCATGTTAAGAAACATAATGACTCTGAGAAAACCATTTGCAAATGTTGACACCACATCCAATTTAGCTTGCTAACTTAACTGAGCTAACTAGACCCAGATCAAGCAGTCACAAGTAAAGTTAATGGCATAGATTTACCAATTTAAGAAGCAAGACAGACCGATTTTGCCATTGATTTTAATTGAGAAAGAGGCATCAGATATGCATGAGAAGAAACAACAAAGTAGAGGATTTCAGGAATTTCCTCACATATTATCCTTGAATTCCCTGTATGCATTCCCTCCACCCGATTCGCTTAAGATATCATCTGACATACAGCCAGATTCAGTTCACTCCCCATAAAGTTCTGTTATCATTTCTGTCATCAGCAAACTCTTCTGTGGAACACAGACGGTGCAGTTGCAAAGTATTTCCTGTAGCTTAACTTTAAGACAAAAGCCTGGCTACTTGCAGGTTTTTAAACCATGTTGTCATGAAACTTGCAAACTCGAGCAAATCCAGAAACTATTTTTGTCTCAGAGGCAAACACTATAACAGCCTACTAACTTCTAAACAAACACAAATGCTCAGTCAATGACATTAAACATCAGTGTACAAAGTGCATTGGACTATGGAAAGCCAGTAAGGTAAAAAATTCTGGAGTTTTTTACTAAAGGTTAGTTGGATCTTTTCAGTTGTAGCTCTAGTAATTCATAAGGCCACAACGATAACAAAGACTGAATACATTCAGTTTTAAATAAATGCATTTTTGTTGCTAATTTATATTGAAAGGCTTATGGATTTGGAATGACATGACTTGTGTAAATTATGACAGAAATGTATTGTTGGGTGAACTGCCCCTTGAACAGCCAGGACACATTGAAGCAAGCTACTGTTAGAATGTGATAAAATCCTAGAGGCAATGAATGTCTCGTTTAAGACAATCAATTTCCCGCCATTTCTTTTCCTGTATCTCTGGTTAGAGCATTACTTCGTAGGAGAATGAGGGAAATTGAGAGGCCTAGGATCAGGAGAGGAGAGGGAAAAAAATGGAGGGAGGTTTGGTCTGCTTCACTGGATGGCCGGGACCTTTAAAAAGATCTGAGAGGACTGTCAGATTTTGTGGAGCCTTGAGGATTTACAGAGCTGTTGTAAAAAGACCCTTCAATATTGTCCTATGGCCCAGCTGCATGAAGTCACACACACGTCAAGATCAGACGGGTAATTTACACAATGCACACTAGAGGTTTGAATACTTATACATAGCAGTGGATCAAATATTACTAACTGTGTGGTAATGCTGAAAATATTATGGTTAACATTGTTTTTCTATTTAATGTAGTAATTTGGGTTCAAGATCAAGATCAATCGACAATGTTGATTACCACAAAAATAAATTTTGACTCATACATACATTGCTTGTAAAAAATTAGATAATGAGATTCAAAGGGAGATAACACTGAACATCTTATTATTCCCACCATTTCCTATAAAAGGAGAAATGTTCTGGGGAAGGCATTCCACTAGGAGCTGAGATGCTAAGTCCTTTTCTGAAACAGTTGGATAAAGTCAACACAGCCCTGGATGTAATACATGCAATTTAGAGCCTTTTACAGATGCATGCAAAGAGATCCACCTCAAAGACGAAAGAGAAGCCCATTTAGAATTAACCCCAGTGAGGCAGGGGGCCTGGGAAAATAGATGATGACCTCTGAAAGCACTTTAAAAGGCAGCTTGATTTAAATATTTATTTAAGTGACTTACTATAAACTAATAACTAGAACAACAGAAATAGTAACCGAAAACGTCAGTAACTCTCCAGTCCATTGGTCACGCCTGTGAAGTGTCTATCAGAATCAGGAACAGACAGAACCCTTCTGGAAGATTTGAGCGATTCCCAAAGTCAAGACCATTATGGGTTTACTATACTAACTATAGTTTAACTAAGGTATTTGTAGTAAAACTGTGGTTCTACAAATAGTAATCAATACGCAAAAAACAAGGTTACTACACTTTTACTACAATAAAACCATGGTTGATTTTTGTAAGGGATGGAAGAGAGCAGCCTGAACATTATTCCAAACTTCTATTTTTGTTGTGCCCCAAGAAGAAAGTTATAACGAATTTGTAACGATATGGGCCCAGGTTTGCGTAAATTATTCATTTAAAGGTTCACATTTGTAGCAGTAATTTTGGTGGAAAATGATAAGCCCACGACTCTGTGTATGATTCAAGTCGATATTCTCACGGCTCCTCCTTACGGGATTTCCCCGTGATGCATATGTTCTACACTGCAAACTAACAAGACGACGCGACAAAACCAGAACGAAGCTACTGCAATCAACAGAGCTGACAGCGCACGGTTAAAGTGGAAGCGCGCTTGCTTGCAGTGTAGACAGACTGTAACGCCCTCTTAAACATTGTCATAGCCACATTTACTTCGGTAAACTTCCTCAAATATGCCGTTAAGCCATTAACTTCCTCTCTGAGGGGTTACACACTCACGTCCAACAGACTTCAACAATTACTTCCACAGCAGCGGGATTACGGTCCTCAAGAGCATCTGATATGTTTGGTAAGATATGTTTGTTTAAAAATCGTATGTAGACCTGTGATATATAGATTACAGTTTGTTAGACAACATATTGTATGCGCTTATTCATTTCTGGCTTGGTTTGTTGAAGAGAAACTGCGCAGAGGCAGTTTGAGAATTTGGAACGTGTGAGATTTTGCTAAATTTGCTGCAATCTTCTCGCTTTGGATGCTTGAGTTTTTAAATCAGAGAGCAGGAATAGGGGCCACTCCCATAGAACAACACAGAGCACTAAAGCACTGTAATTAAGAGTATTGACAAGTGCCGTTCTATGCGAATAAATGCCAATTTGCTGTCTTCGATTTTGAACTCAATTCAATTCATACAAACTCCAGCTACGAATTCATGACAGTTTTGACCACTTTGAATTTAAGTAGGCTACTGACGAGAAACTCATAAAGCAGAGTACAAATGACGAATTACTGTGACAAATTATATGATATAAACAAAGATGTCTTTTAATGTAGATTATATATTATCACAAAACCCATCCTCCTGGTGTGAAGACCTTTCTGTGAAAATTTGGGTGTGCATGTTGAAACATAATATGGTCATTTGAGAAAATGAATGGGGAATTATGCAATTTTGGAGAGAAAGAAAAAAAGGCAGTTGGGTTTTCCAGAGGGAATGAGGAACTGAGAAACATCCTCATTTTAAAATCCAACAGAGCCATGCAGAAGTTGGGATATTTATCTATTTCCGAACCAAATAGCAGCTTCCATTAGAGAAATCTTATTTGCTTTAGCATATTTGACTAATCTACCACTGTCATTCTAGTTAGCAAAAATAATAGCCCATCTGTGAGAGGATCTTCCACACTCATCCACACTCAGAGCTGTTATTGTTAACTTCCTAATGTGAAAATACTGTTACAAAACAGCTGAATATCTTGAATGACACAAGGGGCTCACTGAGGCACACTTTTCTGCGGTGAGTCACTGGAAAGATGGTGACTTGCTGTGTCATAAATAATTTTTTCTTTCTTATTTTCACCTGCTTATGTGGAGGAAATACAGAGCAAATAGTGTGCAATTACCGTACAATCTCTCGGACAGTAACGCTTTAGTTTCAGTTTTATGATGAAAGATTCTAAATTCTAGATTCAGTAAGAATGGATAAATGTAACTGACCACTTCTAGTTTTGATTTCTTTCTGCATACTTTGCAATCTAGTGTAAGTTCTCATTTTGCTGCTAAAAACTAGTAGCCTTTAGGACTGCCTGTTCCTCTGTTAGCTTACACATGATTTGTGTCATTCGGCTCAGTGATAAAGTGTGATAAACCTACAAATTATATTTGAACAGGGCCATAACCACTACAGACAATATTCACATTAGTCATCAATCATTAGGTTTTCTGATGGTTGAATATTAAAATATTCTATTAAGTCGCCATATCAACATGACTTGAACCCTACCCCAAGTATGAATTTCACACAGTAAAAAAAGTATTTTGTTTTTCTCCATTTTATATAACACTGAGCAGTTCTGCTGCTAACCATCGGTATTGTGATATTACAAAGCTGTGTTGTAAGTGACAGGACAGACTCCACCCAGACTGAGCTGTCACTGCTGTTTCTTTGAGCTCTTGGTTCACTAACCACATTGGCTAACGCCTTGCAGAGGAGGCCAGGGCTCTGAGTATTTCTCTCTCTGAGCGTCTCTGGAGATTGGGCAGAGTCCGTCTCACTCCTTTCTCCTGGAGTCAAACATCTGCCAGACTCTTGGAATAAGTGAGAAAGAAAGGGAGAACTGAGCTTTTCGGCCGTAACTCCACAGCTCTCAGTTGCTGTGTGAGAATACACATCAGTCTCACATTTGCTACAAGCAAGATGGCTTGGATATCATGATCAAACTATTGGGGAAACAGCCTATCATGTAACAACATTTTTTAATTATTAACAGACAATAACTGGTCAGTAAATCTACTTTCCAGCTCCTTTTCCACAAAAACAGCAATTACCCATGTTGACTTTGCACAGACTTTCACAAATGTTGAATATCTACAGATGTGTATTCAGTCAGTCCCCTGACATTAAATGTCTTCAGCATTAACTGAAACATATCACACGTGTTTTGACATTTTCCAGCGTACATGTTTTAGAAAATCTCAATCTGCGTGTCATGCTTCCTACAGAGAGCAATTTGAGTCATTTTTATGACCCAAATTGGTCATATTTCCATTGACTATGTCCCAAATGGAAAGTGAAAAGAAAGATGGAGGACAAAAGCTCTTGTTTTTGTGCATTTCCGAGGAGGTGAATAATCCCCTAATTTACAAGTGGGAATTCATTTGTGTTATGATATATACACAGCTTATCAATAAAACTGCAGAGGGAAGTAGAAGGAACTATAGGGGAGGCTGACTGTATATTCAAAACATTGTTTTATAAACGCCCAAATGACCTCAACATGCTACACATTTGCATGAACACAAACAGCTAGAGGTCTTTGTTAACCTTTTTCTTTTGTCCCTCTCTTTGCATGTTTGTAAATCTTTCTTTCCAACGATCCATTCATACTGTACACTCTGACCTTCTGAAATATGTGTGTGCACTGATATTAAGTTAAATTATGGCTGAAGCCTATATGTTAATAATTATTTTTATAATTAAACAATTTTTTAAAAATATTTTTTTCATTTTGTGATAGTTCATATTAAAATTTATAGTATAGTGTTTTGCCTATATAAATTACAAATAAAAGACTATATACATGCCTATATAAATATGTGTATATTTATATAGTGCTGTCAAACGATTAATCGCGATTAATCTCATCCAAAATAAAACATAATATATGAGGGTGTACTGTGTATATTTATTATGTTTATATAAATACAAACAAATGCATGTATATATTTAAGAAAAATATGTTATGTTTATATATTAAATATAATATAAAATAATATAATATAAATATATAAATGTATTTTATATGTATATACTGTATGTGTTGTGTATTTATATATACATAATAAATAAACACAGTACACATACATATATTATGTAAACAAAAACTTTTATTTTGGATGTGATTAATAATTTGACAGCACTAATAAATACATAATAAATATACACAGTACACACACACATATTATGTAAACTTTAATTTTAGATGAAAGTAATCACTATTTATCGCGATTAATCATTTGACAGCCCTACTGTTAACACCAAGACTAATGTGTATACAAATTCAGTGTGACTTTAATTTGAATAAACAAACATATGTAAATAAATTAATAGATAAATGTGGCAAAAGCACACAAGATAATAATTCAAATCAAATATAAATGATACTACATTAACACTGTCTGTAAGCTGCTCTCGTTTCTCTGTATTTGGTGTTATTTGACACCATATTGAATACAAAAGTCTTAATGGCTGTTTAAAAACATACTGTTTGACTTCCTTTTTTTGGACCAAATTTTTGTGCAAGACATTTGTATTGTATTATATAGTATTGTATAGTAATATTAAGTTAAGAGTTTCGCTGAAGATGATAAATACAGAGTTCTGGCATGAAACTCTAGATGGCGCAGTCCGATAGGTCTAACTCAATCTGACCTATTGACATCATTATCACATGGCACAGCTGATTGGTTCTCTCCTGTATCAGTAGCCAATGAGCTCGCTGCTCAACATTCAAATATATGATTAGTGCTTGCCGTAGCAGTTGCAGATTGCTTCAGAAACCCTCCACCTTCCCCAGCTCCACCTGTATAGATCTGCTACGAGGTGATTCATGTATGCTATATGAGGTTATTTTGTGTATGTTATATTTGCAGCAGCAATATCTCTTACATGCTCACAGCAGCATGTTGTGGATATATTGGTAGTAGCAAGTCTCTGTACTTGCTCTGCCGCAGCAGCAGCAGCAGCGTAGCAGATCTATTCAGCCAAGACCAAATACATTAACATTGTCATGTACATTACCATGCCAATCCCTCCAAGAGTTGTCATGACAGAATTAATGTTATTTGTGTTTTTGAAGATTCATTTTAAAATTGAACACCCAATATCGGCCAATATGAATAAATGTTAAAAAACTCTAATATCAGCTTGATAACCGATATGGTGTTGATACATTGTGTATTTACCTATTCTTTTATTCATCTAAGCACTGTTTTGTCATGTTGTCCTCTAACATAGAGCGGTGTCTCTTTCTCTGCAGACTGCTGAAGTCGAGTGGTCACCTTTCTATCATGCAGAGCATCAAGTGTGTGGTGGTGGGGGACGGAGCAGTGGGAAAAACCTGCCTGCTCATCTCGTACACGACCGGCGCCTTCCCCAAAGAGTACATTCCCACCGTGTTTGACAACTACAGCTCCCAAGTCACCGTGGACAGCCGCACCATCAGCCTCAATCTGTGGGACACGGCAGGCCAGGAGGAGTACGACCGTCTTCGCACGCTGTCCTACCCTCAGACCAACGTCTTCATCATCTGCTTCTCCATCTCCAGCCCCCCGTCCTATGAGAACGTCAAGCACAAGTGGCACCCAGAGGTGACGCACCACTGTCCCAGCGTGCCCATCCTGCTGGTGGGGACCAAGAGCGATCTTCGCAACGACGCAGATGTGCTGAAGAAGCTAAAGGAGCAGAACCAGGCGCCCATCACGCACCAGCAGGGCCAGGCTCTGGCTCGCCAAATCCACGCCGTCAAGTACCTGGAGTGCTCGGCACTCAGCCAGGACGGCATCAAGGACGTGTTTGCAGACGCAGATGTGTATTTAACTGCTTTAATGAGGGAACGAACTACAATCCCATGAAGCATTGTATATGACAATCAAACTGAAAACAAGAGAAAGTAAAATATATTGATTGTATGTGTATGTAGAAACAACATATTTTATGTTTAATGCGTAATATGCGTATATGTACAAATATTTAAACTGTTTGAGAGCATGCTTTATGGGAGTGGGTGGTCCCTCATTTGCTTGACGTAATTCTCCGATTGGTGGATATTTTGTGCAGAATCATGGGTAATGTAGTTTTTTTTTGAAAAAAAAAAAAAAAAAGTTATACGGGCTGATGGTTTAAACAGAAGCATACACCAACGATTAACAACCTCATAGCTCACAGCAGGTTTGTCTTTAAAGGTTTCTAAGTTATCGTTCAAAGTTGATCTCTTATTCAGAAAATGAATGGGATTTTTACTTCCAGAACACCACTGTCATACTTTATTCAAAAGCAGCGCAGTGAAAGCAAAAACGCGTTCTGTGTGAACCGGCCCCTTAGACATACCTGGTCTTATATGAGTAATGAGGGTGTTGTTGCCTGGCAGCTTGTCGGCTTTACTTCCTTGTAGTGGGGAAACTGGCTGGCAGTCCCTTCAGGAAACAGTGGTCCCAGCATGCACTGCACCTTCAACTCATCATTCTTTTTGTTCCTCAGCACTCCAGGGTGGGGCTTCGGAACCTTTTTAGAAAAGAAGGCACTTTCTTCACTTGATGACTGATTTGGGAGCAGCTTGTGTCGATGTAATTAGCACAATCCTAAATGAGCCATTACGAAAAGGAAGGAAGCTTTCAACTGGCTAAAGATCGAGTTCAGCTTGTAGATTTCAAAGCTCAGGGATTTATCAACAAGCTTTAAATGATCACCATTTTACCTTCTTTGCTTGTTTAGATGAATGTATGACTTTACAGTGCCTTTCTATATACAGTTTATTATATATGTAAGCAGACAGATTGTTGTATTTCAAATTTCAAAGCCAAGGACAAAAGTATATTTTCATCATTGGTATTTTAACTCATTTTTTTTCTGTAATGTTTAGCCTATTAGCATTAGATCAAATGTTAGCTGAAAGTCAAGAAGATCATATTGTGGCTCATTAAGGACAATACATTCACAGCAAACAGAAACACTTCACTGTGCATGAATCATATGATGAATTTTAAGTCATAACATGTGTTGCTCAGTCTGTATGTGTGCTTTTGGTCATAAATGTATGAGAAATCCCAAGTCATGTGAAAGCAATACTTTTCAAGCATTGAATAATTCAGCTGAGAGTTGTGTGGATGCTACAGTCAGTCTCACGGAACAGGATGCATTTTATTTATTTTATTTTTCATTTTTCTTGTATGCATTTTTGCCTCACTAAACAAAAGAGACACCTTGTGACACCCTTTAAACCTTCGGAGGTCATTTCCCCAAGCCAATTTTATATAAAACATTTATCAATTTGTAATTTATACAAATGAATACAATTTGTTTGTTTTGCATTTTGATAAAAAATTGTATCCTAATAAAATTCAAACTGCTTTATTTTAACATCCAACTACAGTTCTGAATTGTAGTCATTTCTATCAATGTTATATTTGTAATTTTATCACAACTGTTTTATCACATAATTTGTAAGAAAGTTTCCAGCAGATTTGTTGTCTTCCTACACTACCACTCAAAAGTTCAGGATCAGTAAGATTTTCTTATGTTTTAAAGAAGTCTCTTATGCTCACCAAGGCTGCATTTATTTGATTAAAAATATTGTGAAATATTATTATGATTTTAAATAACTGTTTTCTATTCGAATAAAATGCAATTTATTCTTGTATTGGCAAAGCTGAATTTTCAGCATCATTACTCCAGTCTTCGAAAGCAGTCTTACGTTCAAGACACAGCTGAATGTAAAGGAAACAAAGCAGGGTTTTGAGACTCTAAAAAGCTGCATGCACTTTGACACAGCATCTTTAAAACACAGTGCTTGTGCGTGAAAATTTATACCAACAGAAAAAATATAGCGCAACTGTGCCTGCTTACTTTTTCAGGAGCCAGAGTTTTAAGCCATGAACTAAAGCAACCAGCTATGAGGTAAATCACAACATTACAAATTTTGATTTGAAGCAAAAAAAAAAGTATTTGAAAATCGAAAACAGACAAAGATACAAGAATGTGTATTTAACTGCTTTAATGAGGGAACGAACTACAATCCCATGAAGCATTGTATATGACAATCAAACTGAAAACAAGAGAAAGTAAAATATATTGATGAAGTCTCTTATGCTCACCAAGGCTGCATTTATTTGATTAAAAATATTGTGAAATATTATTATGATTTTAAATAACTGTTTTCTATTCGAATAAAATGCAATTTATTCTTGTATTGGCAAAGCTGAATTTTCAGCATCATTACTCCAGTCTTCAGTGTCACATGATCCTTCAGAAATCATTCTAATATGCTGATTTGGTGCTCAAGAAACATTTATTATTATTATCACAGCTGAAAACAGTTATGCTGCTTAAAGGTTCAATAGGTGATTGTCTTCAGAAACATTTTTTGTTATGCTGGTTGAAAGTCTCTTCATATCCCGATAGCAATAATTAAGTTAAGTGGTCTAAATGTATTTGTCTGTATTTATATATTCTGTGGAAGGCGTAGGATCAAGAAATGTTCGTCCAATCAAAATGCTAGGTCCGAGCGTTTTAATATGCTTTCCTACCTGCCTGTCAACATATGTATCTGCATGCCTCTGCGCACCCTGTTCGCGCAGACAGGATACGTCATCAGCGCATTCACGCACACTGTGCAGACAGAGCGAGAATGGCAGACAAACATCAACAACCCGATCTTCCTTCCTGGTATTGTAGTATTTGTAAAGTTTTCTCACCGGTGAATGACACATGATGAAGCCCAGCGGTTGTGCCAGCTCGTTAGAAGTGAGCTACGTGCATGAACTGTGTTCCGATCAATATGATCCCTGAACCGCTGAAGTAGCCTATTGTAGTAATGTTGTCTCTGGTATTCTGGTCTGTGAGCGTAAATGCATTCAGGGGGCATGGCTTTGGACGGCGATTGCAGGGAGGGTGGGACGTTCGCTTTCAGTGCTATCAGGCTAAAGCTAGCATTTTCCAAGATCTCCTACTGCACCTTTAATATTTTTGTGGAAATTAAATTTTTCCCCCCCAGGATTCTTCAATAAACAGAAATGTTTTGTATTATACATGTCTTTAATGTCAATTTTGATAAATTCAATGCATCCTTGCTCGATAAAAGTATGATTTTTTTAAAGAAAAACTTTTGAATGGTAGTATGTCTTGAAACATCAAAGAATAAGTCCATAGTACTACTAGATACAATTTCAGTAAAATGTTTTATTTCAAAACATCCAGTCATATTGATTTACAGATTAAAAGAGGAAGCAGGTATAGTGTATTTCCCTATCTGACTGTGATAATGACACAACACTGAACATATAGAGTCAAAACAGCGTGAACCTTATATCTGGTCCCTCTCTCTCTCACACACACACACAAATGCCTGAAGCTTTTGCAGTAGGTAGTGATTACAGCAGAGCTGTTCAGACAAGTCAAAGTTCACTGGAGCGTATTTCAACTATACCAGGGCAGCCCTGCAGAGTTCAGCTCCAACCCTAATTAAAACTCACCTGCCTGTAGCTTCCTAATAACCCTTCAGACCTTGATTAGCTTGTTCAGGTGTTTGATTAGGGTTGAAGTAAAACTCTGCAGGGCTGCGACTCTCCAGGACTGACGTTCGCCACGCCTGAACTATACTGAAGCGTCCATAATCCATATTAGTGCCAAATCTGACCAAGAAAGAAAGTAAAAGTTAAAGTATGTGTTACCAAAAATGACATGATTTACTCACTCTCATGTTGTTGCAAACCTGTGTGACTCCTTTCTCCTGCAGAACACAAAATATATTTGGAATAACCATTTTATCCATACAATAAATGTCAACGGGGTCCAAAAAACAATGCTGTACAGGTTTGGAATGACATAGGGGTGAGTAAACGGGGTGAGATAACAGAATTTTCATTTTGGAGGAACTATCCCTTTAACTATCTGTCTGCTAGATTCTGTTTAAACTAACTTTTTGAAAAGGTCAGAGTTGGTCAGTGAATTTAGACCATCAGGAATGCTGGAGAAGGGATTTCCTTTAGTGCTCTTCTGCATGCAAGCTTCCTTTATCAGTGAGTAAATAAACAACACTCCCAATTTGCCATCAGAATGATATTTGGTTTTAAATCTTACTGGTCATCCAGTCTATTTCTGTTGTCACTCATTATCGGTGCTTTTCCCTGCAATCGCCCCACTCTCTGCTGCCTGACCGCTCTTATTTGACTATGAAATTAGCTCCTGGTACCTCTGTTTGTTTTCCAAGCGCTAACAATGACTCTTTTGTCAGTTTAGTTTCATTCGTTTGCCCGTTCCTCAGTAAAGTTTTGACTTGAGCCTCACTAACAGCAATTCTGCTATATAATGACCATCTTTTCCTGATATATATATTTTGAAATGAAGAAGTGAAAATAAAAGAAGAAAAAACGCAGGTTATTTGTGAAGACTTTATATTACACTACATTTCTTTCTACACAAAAGGAACCAACAACTCCAATCTGCAACCTCTATGTTATAATATTACTTTAAAATAAAAAAAATAAACTAATGTGGGCTGATCAAAATGTATTTAATTATTATAAAATTGCTATAAAATCTATTTTTTTTGTCTAAATAAAAAAAATCAATCATTTGAAATGCTACAACTGAATTTAAGCATAAAAATAATAATGTATAGAATGAAAAACTAAGGTAACACTATTTTACAGTCTACATGTTACATTTACTTGTAATAACAGTAAATTATGCATAATTACAAGCAACTTACCTTAAACCAAATCAAACCCTATCCCTATAGTAGTACATATTATTTAGTACTTAATTGTATTATTACACTTATACAAGGACACCTTAAAATAAACCTTAAAAAAGAATCATTCCAATACCAATCAATAAAAAAATCTGTAACATCAGCCATTAATGAATAGGGTACCAATATATCCAGTAAATATGCATGTGCTAATCTCAGAAATGATCCACTTACTTTTCACCCAAATATTTATTTGGCACCCGATTATTTTGTACCAAGTATTTTGGTACATCATAAAAAGCATTATTATATGCAATCATGTTCACAACATCATGTTGCTCTATGAAAAGACTGAGCCAGTTTTCTCATTCAACCAATGGCAACATCATATCTGAAATGCATCCTAGGGCCCATGTTGTTCACGATCAATAACCGCTCTACATTTGACCACAGAAATATGTAAACTTTACAGTGCTCTCTAGCCACTAAAGGCACACAAGAAACGCTGTGCAAAAGGCAGTTTAAAATGACTTTTCACATGATTTACATTAGCGTTTACAAAGGTGTGACTGAACTAAATGTCTTTCAGTAGCGTGAGCAGTCAGTGTGTATGAGCTCAATGCTGCACTTGTGAAACAGCAGCTGCAAACCAACTGACACGACGTCAAAGTCCATCATCACTCCTCAAGAGTTCAATTATTTTTACACTTGCAAATATTTAACAAATAATAAGCAAATATTTTAAACTTCACATCATTTCGAGTGAAACCAAAGCATGACCCTGACAAACCAATTAGAAAGAGACAGACAAGTCAAATACATTTATTTGAAGTAATGAATCAGCCGTTCCAATTACACCTGAATAAACAATGTAATCGTTCAAAATGTAGCACACCACTGACAATGATTGTTTAAACATCTGTATTGAATTTTTGAAGTAACTGAGTTAAAAACACAATATGTGAAGATGTGAACAGTCTTCGCTCAATCAGTGTCGACCCTAAATCAGCATGAGTGCCACCCTCAGAGCCCTCAAGAGTCTCAAGTTTCAAGGAGATGATGCAAGTATTGACTTCCTGTGTCAGAAGCGCTTTCCCTCTGGAGGTGTTACAACAATCACCTCCTTACCTCCAAAGTCCCAGTAGGCAGTCATGTGGAAGGCCATGTTGGACAGCACCACCAGATACTCACAAAAAGCAAAGAATGTGTAAACTGCCATAGAGAGACAACAGAAATTACTGAAGTGCGGTAAATCAATGCCATTTAAATGGCAAAATACATTATTATTTTCAATTAAATAAATAATTCGCCCAAATATGAAAATTCACCCTCTGGTTTTTATCAGCTGTTTGGACTCTCATTCTGACGACACCCATTCAATTCAGAGGATCCATTGGTGAGCAAGTGATATAATGCTAAATATTTCACCAAATGTATTCTGATGAAGAAACCAACTCATCTACATCTTGGATGGCCGGAGCGTGAGTACATTGTCAGCAATTTTTAATTTTTGGGTACAATATGAAAAATGGATATTAAATTTGAGATTTGGGGTCAGTTTTATTTTTTAAAGAAATTAAATTAAATTTTTTAAAGAAATTAAATTAAATTAATACTTTTATTCAGCAAGGATTTTTTTTTACAGAAAATTCATTAAGAACTTCAAATAAATGCTGTTCTTTTGAATCAAAGAAACTTCAAATAATAATCATGGTTTTTCTTTAAAAAATTAAGCAGCATGACAGTTTTCAACATTTGTAATAAGAAATGTTTCTTGAGCAGTAAATCAGTATATTAGAATAATTTCTGAAGAATCATGTGACAATGAAAACTGGAGTAATGATGCGGAAAAATTTAGCTTTGCATCACAGAAATCAATTACATTTTAAAATAAAATTCAAATATATAAAAGTTCATTTAAATCGTAATACTATTTCACACTATTAGTGTTTTTACTGTATTTTTGATCAAATAAATGTAGCCTCTGTTAAAGGGGTCATATGATGCGATTTCAAGTTTTCCTTTCTCTTTGGAGTGTTACAAGCTGTTCGTGAATAGATAAGATCCCTAAAGTTGCAAAGACTAAAGCCTCAAACCCAAAGAGATATTCTTTATAAAAGTTAAGACTGGTCCACGCCCTCTTAAAACGCCTCGTTTAAACATGCCCCCACACGTCTACGTCACTGTGTGGTAAGATTTGCATAACGCCGCCCAAATGTTCACGCAAAGAAAGAAGGTGTAACTTTATTGTTGCTGCCACCGCCGCCGCCGCGAATGTTTTTGTCTCGTCACTCCGGCCGGACAGGGCATCATCACAACATGGTAGGGGCGTAACATTTCCGTCACACGCTTGAGGTATTTGGCCAATCACAATGCACTGGATAGCTGGCCAATCAGAGCACACCTCGCTTTTCAGACCGATGAGCTTTGTAAAAATCGAGGCGTTTCAGAAAGGCGGGGCATAGAGGAGAAACACTAATGTACAGTATGTGGAAAATAATGTGGGTTTTTTTAACCTTAAACCGCATAAACTCATTTCATTACACCAAATACACAAAATAATGTTCTTTTTAGCAACATCATATGACCCCTTTAACAAAAGAGACTTTTCTTTAAAAACATACTGAACCCAAACTTAACAGCATACTGGTTTGGAACAACATTAATTTTATTAACTAATCACAATTTTGGGGGGTGAACTATCCCTTTAAGAACTTCAAACACAGATAAATAGTTATAATTTGTTGTCAAACTTTATTTTAAGTTCCAGTTCTCACTATTAACGCCCAATTACTGTTTATCAAGTTAGTAAGATAGTTGTTAAATGTAGGTTTTGGGTAGGATTAGGGATGTAGAATATGGCCATGCAGAATATGTGCTTTATAAGCACTAATAAACAGCCAACATGCTAATAATAGGATTGCTAATAAGTAACTAGTTAATAGTGAGAACTGGTCCCTATACTAAAGTGAATTTGCGAGTTCATGTTAAGCATGTAAAATCACCAAAATGGAACAAGTGTCGAGTGGAACATGGGTGGGGTGAATGACCGAGAACGGCGAAGATGTTGCACTCACTTCCTGCTTCACAGTGTGCGTTGTGCCGCTTGTAGAAATAAGCAGCAAACAGACCGAAGAAACCGTTGAAGAGGAAGAGGCGGAGCTTCCAGCGGTATGACATCATCTCCTGACGTCAAACAGGGTTTGGGTAGATGCAGTAGAGAAAGAGAGAAGAAAGACAAGAAAAAGGAGAAAGAAGACACACACAGTGTCATCAGTTCTCTTCTGCAACAAGATGTGGGGCAAGCAGGTGGGACGAGGTTCTGTGAAAGCACAGTAACCACTTCCCCCGAAGCACACAACCCCAGCTGCACTTTCACAGCAATAGAAATATAAAGCTACACTGCGGTCTCTGACACATCAACTCCCATGATTCTCACCCAGCAGCACAAGCAACACCTTTTATTAGAGCTGTGCTCGTGGTGTCAAGATCACTGGGGTGTTAAGAATATATCTGAATAATTACTGTAAGTGAATGTATCGGCTGAATCTAAAAATTGTCATACATGATCATGTTTCATCCAATCAGAAAAGGACCTGCGTGTATGGATTGTTTAAAAGCTAAACTTAGCTGAAATCACAAACTGTCCAAATTGGCACTACATTTGATTTGAAACATAGGCCTACTTTACGACTTTTTAAAAAAGTGTGTTCGTTATAGTATGACTGAAATCCAGGCATACAACAACTACCTAATGTTACTGCCATTCAAGTGAAGTATGTATATTTGGATGCATTATAAAAAATTAAAAAAGCATTTTTTATAATGTAAATCAACAACTGAGCATTCCAAATAAATGATTAGATACATTAAATAAATAAAATAATAATTTAAATAAAAATAAATAAACACCTAATTTGCATTACATGTTCCTGTTTCCAGCAGGGCTTACAATATAAATCACTATTTTTATTTTTATTTATTAAAGCAGCACTATGTAACTTTTTCTGTGTTCAAAATTTGCTAAATGTATATAATGAGCGAGTACATCATGAATTCATCTTCCAAATCACGTTTTTCCGAATCACTACGGTACACTTATAATAAGTACTTATATTTGGACTATTGTAGCCTGGTCGGGTCGTCACCGCTGCGGAGTAACACATACCTGCGTGAATCGCCATAGACATAAACTTAGAGAAGTAGCTCCGGTTGGAATGTTCTTCCGCGGGATGTGTTTATTTATTCTGTTTATTAACCGCTAGAGCGCCAAAAGTTACATAGTGCTGCTTTAAAATTTAAAAACAAAGTAGGGCTATAAATATAGTTTTAATGTATATTACATGAGAGATTGGATTATACTGCCCTCTGCCGGTCTGTTTGTAACAGTTGTGGGCAAGTAAGTGCATGCCTAGAATACAGAGAAGTCATTACCTCTGCACTGAGGGAATACTTTGCAATCAAGGACCACAGCTTGCAGGTGCACATCATGTGGAACAGGGAGCTGCCAATA
Source organism: Sinocyclocheilus grahami (assembly GCF_001515645.1). Classification (NCBI taxonomy): domain Eukaryota; kingdom Metazoa; phylum Chordata; class Actinopteri; order Cypriniformes; family Cyprinidae; genus Sinocyclocheilus; species Sinocyclocheilus grahami. The sequence goes on from NW_015505303.1 coordinate 509,078, forward strand.
AACAAGACGAAGCCGCTCTTATGGACACCTGTGGACCACACGTACATGCACAGCATTAAAAACCATGTACAAAAAGCATGTTTTTCATGTAAAAATAATATAAAACAATTTCAGGAAAAAAAATACATTTTGCATTACAAAATGAAACCTGTTTTTGCATAGCAACATTTTCTTTACAATTTATCCATGTTTTATTATTCTGTATTATAGTAAAGGAAATTATCCTGCTCACATTCTTTTTTTTTTTGATTTGTTTTTACTTCAATATAAATTAAATGTTGAAATATACACTACCGTTCAAAAGTTTGGGGTCAGTAAGATATATATATATATATTTTTTAAGAAATTAATTATTAAATGAATTAAATTGATCAAAAGTGACAGTAAAGACATTTGTAATGTTACAAAAGATTTCTATCTGAAATAAACACTGTTCCTTTGAATGTCTATAAAAAAAAAACAAATAAATAAAATTGAAAAAAATGTTACGCTTCCACTAAAATATTAAACCGCACAACTGTTTTTCACAATGATAATAAGATCAGCATATCAGAACGATTTTCTGAAGGATCATGTGACACTGAAGACTGGATTAATGATGCTAAAAATTCAGCTTTGCCATCACAGGAATATATTTCATTAAAATATATTAAACTAGAAAACAGTTATTTTAAATAGCAATAATATTTCACAATATTACTGTATTTTTTTATCAAATAAGTGCAGCCTGGGTGAGCATAAGAGACTCAAAATGATTCAAACTAATCTTACCCAAACTTATATATGGTAGTGTACTATACATCATTGTAGCAAAATCAAAACTATTATAATGCATACTTAAAATTATGCTTTACAATTGATACTTTTCAATTTAAGTGATAATTCATTATTTTTTTAGTATTAGAGTAATGAGAGTTTTTAACTACAATACACTTACTGGGAGTAGGTTTGCTTTAAATGAAAATAATGTCAGACTGATAAAGAAAAATCAAACAATCTCATCATACAATTACAACACGGGTAAAAACTGAAATGTTTAAAAGCACATTTTTGCATCTCCAGCCATATACAAACATGCCACATTTAACTAATCAATAAAAAATATATAATAAAAACCACATCTAAGCGATCCAGCAAGCGCTCTCAGCATCCCTGCATTTGCGTACACGTATTCAAACACGACTCAGGGCTTCGGTCCAAAAAGGCACTTACTGTAGGTCTCATTGGAAGAGACGTAGGTGAGCAGAAGCAGCCCTACATTTTCACTTAAAGCTAAGAGGAATGTGAGAACACTCAAAAGCTGCTCCGTCAGCCTCCTGGAAAAGCGTCCGCGGTAAAAGCTCAAATATGCTGCTGCTACCAGGAAGCGTGGAGCAGAATGCAGGCCGATGCTGAAACGCCAGATGTAGCGCTCCGGTGTCAGACTGATGGCTGCGCTGATGGACGGGAGGTAGTTAGGAACCTGTGAACCCCATTTTTAAAAGATCTTTATTACAATGTCACTGCAAGTTTAGCACAGGCAAGTGAAAATCTGAAGCTTTTCTTCACAAAACATAAAAACTAGTTTGTGACATATAACTATTATAAATATTAACACATCTAACATTCACTTCAATGAATGAATGGAGACAACAGTACTGTTTTACACTGTTTCCATCAATTGAATAAATTGACACCAAAGTCCAAATTTTACAGTGTTGACAAAATAACACGTACATGTACACATCACACATGCATTAACTAATTCCAAACAATTTCTTCACAATTCGCATGATAAATATCATGCATGACACACAATAGTTTAATTAAAATAAAACACACACACACACACATCCATACATACACATATATATATAGGCCTTTAGTAGGTGAAGCGAAGCTGAATAAAAGTTTTGACTGATGATACGTGAAGGCAATACATGATTGTGACAACATATGATTTTTGTGTTTTTCCAGGTCATCTACACGTAATAAATCAAGTATATGAATAATGCAGTGCTAATTGATATATCATTACAGTAGTCTTTAGAAACCATTAAATATATTTTCTGCTTTATTCTATGATAAAAATAGCAAAAACATGTAGTAAATAAATCAATCATAATATTGTCATTAGGAAAATATAGGAAAAACATTATAGAATACAAATGATTGGTTATTGTCCAGAAGAAATAATGATAATAACCTGTCAATTAGCCCCCCCCCCGAAACCATTAAATATATTTTCTGCTTTATTCTATGATAAAAATAGCAAAAACATGTAGTAAATAAATCAATCATAATATTGTCATTAGGAAAATATAGGAAAAACATTATAGAATACAAATGATTGGTTATTGTCCAGAAGAAATAATGATAATAACCTGTCAACTAGCCCCCCCCCCCGCTAATTGTTTTTATTAGCTAATAAACCCCGCTAATGAGTTATTATTTTGACATAAATGTAAAATGCTTTAAAACACTAACTTTATGAGATTCATACTTGGCTAAATAAATAGAATATAGATTGCATTGTATATGTAAAAATATAAAATAGATTTAGTTTTTCTTTTTCTGATAGTGTAAGTCATGTTTACTTAAACAAAAAAATGTGACTGGGACATTAATTTACATTTGAGTTTTTTTTTTTTAACAAATATTAAATACACAACTTTGAGGACTTTGATTCCTCATTTCAGAACACCACCAAACGGTGAGCGTGATTTCACCAAGATTTCAACATCCTTGTTGATCCTGGAACAGCATTCCAATCAACCAATCAGAATTGAGGGAGAAGTTACCAGGAAATATCTGGTTTAGGCTTATGAGCAGGGTTAGGTGCTTCTACACCCTTGTTAATCAGCTATCATTTCACACTGATTTTAGGAACAGATTACGGGTAGGGTTAGAATTAGGGGTAGGGATTGGGTTAAGTCTATATTTTTGGACAATAATGTTGATCCAGGAACATGTCTTACTTCACAAAATCACAGCAACCCCACTGATTTATAAACTATATTGCCAAACGTGTTGGGACACCCCCTTCTAATGAACAGGTTTGACTACTTTAGTAATTTCCATGAGTACAAATCTTAATGTTTAAGCATATATGATATTCTAGGGATTTGTGTGCTTTAATTTTATAGCAACAGTTTGAACAGGACCCTTTTCTATTCTAACATGACAATGCCTCTGCGTATAAGGCAAGCTTCAAAAATAAATGATTTATTCAGTCAGTGTGGAAGAACTTGACTGGTCTGCAGAAACCCAACACCTCTGGTGTGACTTTAAATGCAGACCTTGAGCCAAAAACTCACCAATCACCAAACACCAATGACTTGTACATACACCATATAGACAAAAGTACCCCCCTTCTTTAGAACAGAAAAAGGCACTTCCAAAACGATGGCAACAAAGATGGAATCATATTCATGTATTAAAAAATTGTATTTCCATCTCTGATGCAACAGTTTTGGAAGTGTCTAAAATGACTGTACCCATATATATATATATATATTAGGGGATGCGAGTGAGTCTAGCAGTAACGGTCAGGTTCTCACCTCGCAGTGTGTGTAGGTCGCCTCGTTGTAGTGGTAGAGCAGAGCCAGCACGATACAGGCGACGAGGCCGAGCAGAGGCAGACACACTGTGATCACCGCTAACCGGGTGAAAGGCACACGGATGAGAGGCTGGTCTCGATCCACAGATCCGTACAGAACCTGTTGCATCTTCCCTCGGCCAATTACAGCTCCAGATGTGTCAACATCTACAGATCGACGCTACGCAGCCCATTGCAAGTGCAATGCTGTGATGACAGCAGCTCTAAACTAAATGTCTGATAATTAGCCCGAGCTCAAGTTGCGTGGCTCTGGATTATATCTTGAGTTACATGCTTAGCGACTGTTCGCTCACCTCCGGCTCACTGTTGCGCGGTTAATAGTAACGTTAGACGATCTCTAAATGAAGCGATATTCAAGTCAGTACAAGTAAATAAACAGTTAATAATTCTATTCAATCAAAATTGTTAAAAGTCTAGATTCTCCGACTGTTATTCTGGATGCGAGTACAGATCGCGAACACTTCCGGTTTTGTGGCACCAGTAGATTTCAAAATAAAAGTCCTTGCTGAGCGCCATCCTTTTTTTTGTTTTTTAAATAAATTTTTCATTTCAGGAACATAATTAGTAATACACCTGCGTATTAAAATACAGATTTTCGTATGCCGTTTAAGAACACTGACATGCTGTACAATATCAATTTCTAGACCCAATCAATATAATCCAAAAAAAAAAACAAAAAAAAAAACTTTACATTGGGTACATTATGTGCCCCTCTCAGGACTGTGCACAATGAAGCATTGATCCTTTCAAGTCCAGTAAATATATAATTCTTGCACCAGAGAAACAAAAAAACTCCGCCCATTAGGTTCTCCACATCAAATCCACAGTCTTAATAATGCAACACGAACAAAAACCAACCACACTGACATGAAAAAAAAAAAAAATGTATTGCTAACAGACATCCAATCACATTGCTTCCAGTCAATACATCAAATCACAGGACTGTTTTTGTCAACCTGGTGCATCGCTCGCTGTATATTAAAAATGGGCCCTCAATTTGTGTTAAATACAACCAAATAATTTTCTTTTGAAGAAAAACAAAACATGAGGGACTCATCCACCGCCCCGTCTTTGAAATGACAAAACAAAAAATCCAATCTGCCCTCTCTTGTTCCAAATAGCGCTCTCAAAGTTGGTTCACGGAGAGAGGACTACAGAAAACAGCTGCAAAGTCTGTAGACAGGCAAGAGGTGGGAGTGTGGGAATGTTAAAGTATACATGTCAGGGTCTCTTGGCCCAGTCTACTAGAGATGTTCTCCAACTCTCTTCCACAGCGTTCATCATTCCTCCGATTCCCACACTTCCTACAGGAGTCGTCAGTCAGGAGTCACTGTCCGAGCCATTGCTGCTGTCCCGACTGATCTCGATCTGCAGCGAGGGCAAGTTGTCCAGCCGGCTTTTCTTCATCTTGTTGGACTGCTGCTCCTTCTGCTTGATCATTGCTCCCCACATCTTCTGCAGCTGAGAGTCATCCTCTTTATTGTTATCAACTCCGTCAGACTCCTCGTCATCTCGTCGCCTTATTCCTTTTGAGGAAGACGCTCGGGAAGCAGTCTTGTCATCGTCTCTATCGTCCCTATGAGACGGGCCTAAGCGGCTCCACAAGCCTCCTGAAAACAACAATTACTATTAGTATTAGAAAAAAATGTGAAGAGAACCAAAAGAGCATTGACTCCAATTATACCCGTTTTCTTGTCTTTCGAGGACTCCGAGTAGAGGCTGCGGCTCTCGTGTTTTGTCACTCCGAGTCGGCTGCGCACATCAGTCAAAGGCTCTCTCCGAGACACTGCGTTTCTAGAGATGACGGGAGAGACAGAGCGACGTCTCTCTGGAGAGTGTGGTCTTTTGCCTAATCTCTGTCTCACATCTGCGGAGAGAAAATGTGTCCTTTTACTGGCCACATTTGCTCAGCATGAAAATGGTCAAACACATTAAGCAATCCTGTGGATTTCAGTTCATCCGCTTTTTATGTTTCAAGATTCTTATGAATACATAAGACCTTTTTTTAATAAAGAACATTAATATTGTGTCCATACAAACCAAACCTATAGAATCTCAAGTAGAATAATCTATAACAAATTATATATTTTAATCAAACTCTGGGGAACACATTCGAATGCAAAACAGGGTAACTGCAAGCAGTTTAAAACGTTTTATTCAACATGCATATGTACTGAAATTGGTCTATTTAATAGCATATCAATACATAAGAATGACATTGCTTTTAAAGAAAGTCAATAAAAAGATTGTGCCAAAATGAGTAAAATCTATATTGAACGTGTTAAATAATGTTTTTAGACTTTCCTATGACAGAGCAGCCCAGAGAGAAGCCTCAAAGACTTGATGTTGAATTAAATGCCAGATACAGTTTCTTTAACCAATAATATCAAGGAAAAACTGTTTTATGCATAATGCAGACTAAAAGCATTATAATCAAGGCAGAAATACATTGGGACTCTAATTTTAAAATGTCTATGCTTGACTACTTCCAGCAGCTCATTCAAAGAGATGGAAATAAAATATGCACTCTTATAACCATCTACAATATAAACAATTTATAAACAGTATATCATAAGCAGTCTATTGGCATAAATGTGCATAATTCAATGACTGTGAAGTGCTCTTAATGTGCAACAGTGCCACATTTTGACTGAGCATGCAGAGCTCACATTTATTTAATTCAACCATAGCCTTCTGAACTGTAATCTTCACTAGGGATGTAACGATTCACTCAACTCACGATTCGATTCACGATTTTTTTAACAAAATGAGATTTAAGACTAATTATAAATTAAAAGTGTCCTTTTATTATTGCTTGGCCAAAATTCTGCACGTTTCTTTGTGAAATTGAATAATATACTAATATAGCACTTGCATATTATTGCTCTTTTGTTGGTTTTGTCCTCATTTGTAAGTCGCTTTGGATAAAAGCATCTGCTAAATAACAAAATTTACAATATAATGTAAATGTAAATAACAAAACTAAATTGAAATTTTAAAACAAGCCCCAAATCAAATAAATCACACAAATAAAAGAAATCTCTTCATATAAACAAAATAAGGCTTTGTCTGTTCTTTCCTTTTAAAATTAGAGGCAACCACTGCATTTTAATCATGATCCAAACAAAGATGCTGCATACACGCAACATGAGCAGTTTTTAATCTAAATTAGATTGAATAATTTCGAAATTTGAAGAAAAAAAAAAGACAGTTTTGCGAAACTATATACATAAATATCTGCAAGAAACAGAAACAGCAAATGAGCTGAATGAGATGCAGATTCACTCTCTGCCAGCAGGTGGCGCTTAAAGCGTTTCCTTGGTTTCTGCTGTAAACAAAGCAAAGCTGCACTTACGAACTTTAATATGCATTGTACAGAGGCAAGATGAAAAGAAGAAATACCATCCAAACGTTTCTAAAGACAGTAAGTTCCCCTCAGACATGCATTCATATAAACTACCGCTAATTGAATCGCGATTTGTTGAGCATCTCAACCGATTTGAATAGTCACATTTAAATCAATTTTCAACCGGCTCGCGGTTAATCATTACATCCCTAATCATCACATTAGGTCATATCTCAATTCCAAAGTTTGAGACCTCTTAAAATTATACTTATTACATTTGTTATACCATTTAAGATATGTAATACTTTTTAATGACCTTAAACTTGATTAGTGGTCGACTGATATATCATCAAGGCCGATATTTGCCATTTTTTAAATATCGGCATCGGCCAATCAGTTTTTCTGTTTGGCCGATGTGGACTTTTATTTTGACGGCGCTGAGAGCGGCAGCGCCTGAGCACACAGTGCTCACGTTCTCCCTCTTTTTCGCCATCGTCGTTAACAGTTCTGTCTAATACGGATAGAAGTCGGTCTAATAATCCGATAGAACTGTTAAACAAAGGAATTAAAATGTATACAAAAAGTATTATAACGATTGCTTTTATATTATTAGTAATAGAAAGGCAAACATTATAATACTTTCTCGTTTGCCGTCAGCATTAAGCAAATATGCATTTATATAATTTAAACAAATCTTTGAATGGCTAATGAACATTTAATTTCACAAACCTTGCAAACTTAGTCGAATCCAGTTGTGAGATCTTGTGAAGTGTGCATGTGACCTGCATGATCGCATGTTCTCTGCGTGACTATCGGTCCGTGCAAATTGTGATTTCAAATTATGCTGGGCTTTATGCATTTGCCCACTGTCACATTCATGTTTTTTCACAGTGTGCTGTATGTAAAATGAGTGTTACCCTGGCTTTATTTGAAAAAAAAAATGATTCCCAATGCACACAAACTTCCCAGAATACTGAGTGCTCTGTTGGTTACAGACTAGTTTATTTCCTTTTTAATTATATTTTTATTAAATTTATTTGTTTGTGGAAAAGACTTTGTCATCTAAAGTATAAATGTTTATTTTACAAATGTATTTATTAATCCATTTTCAAATTATTTCAAATTTCTTAAATATTAATGAAAATAAATACAATTATATCGGCAATCCTGCTTTCCAAGATATCGGTATCGGCTGTCAAAAAAACCAATATCGGTCGACCACTAAACTTGATTAAACTGAATTTAAGACTTTTTAATCATCTTCCAGGAAACCTCAATCTGGGTGCCAGGGGCACTTGATGGCAAACTATTTAAATCAAGCAATAGATATTATTATTATATTAAGATAATCTAACTTCAGTGCATATTAGAATGCTAAACATTAAATCAAGATTTTTAGGTTCTGTCAATAACTAACCCGTCTTGCCGCTTGTAGTCACTGGGGGACATGATCTCTGCTGAGAGAGTCCCTGCCTCTTCTCCTCCAGTAACTGCCTCACATCCGTCACTTTGTCTGATGTAGACTTGGATGAGCCTCCACCTCCTCCACCTCCAATGCGACTCTTAACACTGCTACTTGTTTCAGTCCGTATGGAGTTTCTGAGGCAGTGAAAGGGACAAAATGCACAATTACCATTAAGAAACTTGATCATCATGGAATCTTTTCAGCATGAGGGTCAAGAGACGAAACGCAAATCCTAAAGTGTGGACTGAATACTCACCGAAGACTGCGAAGGTTGGTTTCTACCTCGTCGGCATACATGGTCATCTTCATACTCTTTTTGGGAGAGGGCGTTGAGATCATTTTCAGTTCCAGATCGTAGTCCATCTCATCTGAATCTGAAGATGTAGGAGACGGGCCACCTTCCCCTAGCCGTGGCCCCCGTTCCCTGTCTGCCCGATCTCTGTACTCCACCACTCGATCATCAGCATCCATGTCTTCCTCTCCATCCTCCTCGTCTTCTTCCTCTTCTTCTATAGGCTCTTCTGGCAGATTCACCAGGTCAGCTGAGAAAGAGAAAGAGCTTAATTGACACACCAAATAAAACTCAAGAACAAAGATGTCAGTTTGTTATTTAAGAGAGTTTTACCAGAGTGTCGATGAGTGTAAGGTGGGGTGTGTCCCATACTGTCTCCAATCAGAGACTTTTTGGTCTTCAGAATGTCACGCTGGATTCTGCGTGTGTGATATCTCCGTTTCCTATAGAAATGTACAATTCCAGATGAAACTACAGTAACCCTCCAAAATATTAAGCTCAAAAAGTTATACTACCCCTCAAAAGTTAGGGGTTGCTCAGATTTAATATTTTTGAAAGAAGTCTCTTATGATCACAAGGCTATGGAAACCTGTTTCCGCCACTGAATAAAAAAAATCAAAAAGGTAATTGCGACTTTTTTATTTCACAATTTTGGCTTTCTCCTCTGGCTTTCTCAGATTTGTGAGATATAAACCTGCAATTGCGAGTTATAAAGTCAGAATTGCGAGATATAAACTTGCAGTTCTGACTTTTTTTTCTGAGAATTGCATGATGTAAACTTGCAATTGCAAAAAAAAAAAATCTCAAATATGAGATTTCAACTCAGAATTGCGAGATTTTTATTCAGTGTCAGAAACGGGCTTCCATACCAAGGCTGTATAAATTTGATAAATTCAATAAAAACAATAATACGGTAAAATATTACAATTAAAAATAGCTGTTTTCTATTTGAATATTTTAAAATAATATATTCCTGTGATGGCAAAGCAGATTCTTTTTTTTTTTGTTGCAGAAATCATTCTAATATGCTGATTAGGGATGTAACGGTATGAAAATTTCTTATCACGATTATTGTGACCAAAATTATCACAGTATTGTTAAAATGTGCTGGAGATGTTCAAAAAGTACCAACACATAAATCACATCAAGTGATTTCTGTTTTATCACATTTTAAATGACAACTTGACTGACAACAGTTTAATAGCATGTTCAAATATTTAATGTAAATGTTCAAATAAAGCTTTGAAAAAGTTTCAGAAAAAGGTAAACCTCACATTTCAGTCTTTAAATAAAGAAAAGAGTTAAGTCAAAACGATAATTGATTAATAAATGATTATATGTATTTTATCTGCTCCATAAATAATTCTAGATAACTTATCCGAATTGTTTAAATGTGTAGAATCCACATAAGCTTGTTTTTCATCAACAGGTCAAAATTTACTGCAGGGCATGTAAATTCGGTCTGTTTTTGGCCAGACAGAAACTGCACACAGGCAAATATAGGTCTCTGTAAATCCACTCGCTGACAGCAAGTGGCGCTTATGGAAAAGCTGAATTAGAGCCGTTTCCTGTAAACTCTGTGGACAAAGCAGTATTGCGATTAAGAACACTTCCTTTAGGTATTACATGGAGCGAAGATGAAAACAAAATGCCATCGAATCATTCCTGAAGACAGTCAGAACCTTCAGAGGTAAATTCATATAATTCATTCATATATTCATTTGTAAAATTCCCTTAGCACTCTTTTAAAACCTCCCAGCTTTTCCGCCCTGTTTTCACTCAAAACGAAACTACTCTGCCTGCTGTGCGCACTTGAGACTTAAAACTGTGCTTTATGCTGGACAGTATTTATTTATCATTAGTCGTTCAAATCACGGTAATCTAATACGGTTTCAATGATAATTAAAATATGAAATAGTAATACTAACCGTCGGGAATTTTATCATGATTTATCATCAAACAGGTAATCGTTACATCCCTAATGCTGATTTGGTGACCAAGAAACATCTCTCATTATTATCAATGTTGACAACAGTTGTGCTGCTTAATATTTTTCTGAGACATTTTTTAGGACTCTTTGATGAATAGAATGAATTTATTTGAAATTATAAAGATCTTTACTGTCACTTTTGTTCTATTTACTATCATGGCTAAATAAAGTATTAAAAAAAACAAGTTTTTCTTACCAAGAGTTACTTAAAATGCCTTTCATGCCACCATAGTTTGGATTCCCATATTTCATGTAGTACCGACTTCTCCTGGCTGCACCCAACTCCTTTTTGTCATCTAATGAAAAGTAACAGCCAAGACTGTTAAATCTGTTTCACTGTATCAATGTAATCATTGTTGAGTAATGACGAGCTCCTGACACAACTGCTTCTATTTGTAGGCGACATGCTGAAGTACGTTTCTCACCCTGAGAGGCAAAGCGCAAGAACAGCTTGTTGCCTTTGAAGGGCTTGACTGTGGGTCGCAGATCATTCTGGAGAAGAGACTCTCGCTCTGCTAGGGAAAGCAGGCTTGTCTGGGATTAAAGGATGAAATATAAAAGGTACATCAAAATAAATAAACAAAATATTAGAAAAACCATTAATGTTACCAGTTTACCTCTGCGGTTTCCTGTGGTTTCTTTTCGGTCTCTTCCTCAATGTCACTAGCTTTACCCTCACTGCCATCACTGCTCCTGCTCTTATCTGCTTTCACCACCTCATCTTCGTCATCATCATCATCATCTACCTCGCCTTCCTCATCTTCATCATCATCATCAGAGCCACGGTTTCGCCGAGCTGATCAGCAACAACGTGACAGATTGTTTCACAAAATTTGGTGGAATAGAGTGTCTATTTCAAGGTTACACAGTGAAATCACAGGACTTGTATAACGAGAAGACAAACCTTTCTGCAGCTGGTCGGAAAGTTCAGATGGTTTTGAGTTGTCTGTGTTTGTGACCTCTTTTTTGTCTGGCATCCGACTCAAGTTAATGAGAGCTCTGGTGGAAGTAATGTCGTCAAGCCACACCACGTTGCCTGGGAACAGTGCGTTTTGACTATGAGCACCACAATCCAGCTTTAAACAATTTTTCCTGTTTCCAATTCAGATTTGTATGCGTTCAATGTATAATTATGACAGTGTGGTAATATCAGGGAGGCTGTACTTACAGGAAGCATCATCTATCCACTCAATGTGGGCAGGCGGATACTCTTTAAAGTAGCCAAAAACATCCTGAGTGCTCATGTTATCAACTCCACTCATGTGTAGGGCTTCCAAACGCACCTTTGGGATTGCTAAAGAGAGAGTGGGAGAGATGTTTAAGGCATAATTCACAAAAAATTAACACTGGGTCATCATTGTAGCGAATCAATTTATGGGGAAATATGAATAATTAACCATAACTAGTTATAATTAACTATTCATATTTTAGATCCACTGTAGATATTTAGCTGACCACTCAGGGTCAACCGTCTTGTCAATTCTAAGAACGTTAATTTCCTGGTTAAAGGAAATAACTTTCTTACTGTACAACTCTATAAGTTTGTAACGTAAATCTGCATGATTATTGACTCCGGTTATGAGTAAACAATGAACACGCCAAGTGTGATACAAGTAAGGTTTTATTAACTACATAAAAACTTAAACTAGTCTAACATACTACACAAACACATTAAGCCGGTCTAACATAAACATACACACACACACACATACAGTTGGTATAGGAAAGGGTTAAAGTTTAACTCAGCATAGAAAGAGGCATAAAGAATGGATTTTATGGAACACTTTGCATGTATATTCAACTACTCAACCTAATGTCACTCCAAACCTATATGGATAATATAATAATACTACTACTAAATTTAACAATAATAATACATTTAAAAAAGTTGTCTCTGGTTTGTGCAGTTGCTTTTAACACTGAAATAAACAATGTACATTTTTCGACGCATTTTTCACAACACATCTGTGTCAACACTTTTCACGAAAGCGCATAAATGAGAAAAAGTCACAAGATTTCAAGAGAAACATCATAGGATATCTACTATTTCGGACAATGCAAAAACTGAAATGGGTTGGAAGCCATGATTAAACTGAAGGAGCCACAACTTTTTTTCTTCTGTTTTATGTACATCAGAGTATAACGGACTATTGAAAACAAAAAATATAGGCTGGACATTGTTGTTGACCGGATTTTAAAGGGGTCATATGATGCGATTTCAATTTTTCCTTTCTCTTTGGAGTGTTACAAGCTCTTGGTGCATAAAGAAGATCTGCAAAGTTGCAAAGACTAAAATCTCAAATCCAAAGAGATATTCTTTATAAAAGTTTAGAGTCAACCACGCCTACCTAAAACGGCTCGTTCTAACACGCCCCCATGTCTACGTCACGATGTGGGAAGATTTGCATAACGCCGCCCAAATGTTCACGCAAAGAAAGAAGGCGTAACTTTTATTCTCGCTGTAGTATTGTTGCCGCCGCCGCCATGTCGTGAAGGCGCTGTGCGTTTCGTTGTGAAAGCGAAACTACTTTGTTTGGCCTTCCAAAAGAGGACGATATCTGCTTTGTCATGCCTGGAGCTGATCCGTGCTGGTTGCTGAGGAAATACAACAACTTTGCGCTGTGGATCGCCGGATCGGCTTTCACCGTGGACGAAGCGGAGTCCAGCCCGGGGTCGTCACATGTGGTTGCCGCAAGCCCTCTGGACGCTCCTTTGTCGAATCCGCTGGCCGCGCTGTTCTCAAGCCCGCCTCCTCTGCTCACTCTAGCTCTCCGGCCGTTCCTCACTCTAGCCCCCGGACTCTGCTCACTGTAGGCCGCCGCCGCCGCTCACTCTAGGCCACCGTGTGTGATGCTGTGTTTCGTTGTGAAAGCGAAACTACTTTGTTTGGCCTTCCAAAAATGGACACGACTAGAAATCAGTGGTTAAGCTGTATTTACAACACTGTTCCAGAACACTTCAACCCAAATATTCAGTTGTGTGCAGCACATTTTATGGAGGACCGTTTCCTGATCCTGGTAGAGTGGACTACAATGCCGGCTGTTCTGACTCACGGACTGCAAGTACGTTTTTTTTATATTTAAAGGGATAGTTCACCCAAAAATGAAAATTTTATGTTTATCTGCTTACCCCCAGGGCATCCAAGATGCAAATTTGATGTTTATCTGCTTACCCCCAGGGCATCCAAGATGTAGGTGACTTTGT
>NW_015505303.1:523055-539719 GCF_001515645.1 Sinocyclocheilus grahami
AAAAAAAACATGCACAGACAAATCCAAATTAAACCCTGCGGCTCGTGACGACACATTGATGTCATAAGACATAAAACGATCGGTTTGTGCCAGAAACCGAACCGTATTTATATAATTTTTTTACCTCTAATACACCACTATGTCCAACTGTCTTTGAGCGCACGCACGGCATCCGGTGCGTGAGGTGTGTACGCGCTCTGGCGTAGTTTACGCAAGCGCCGGAAGTGATCTCTCACGCATATACGTCACTTATTGTTTACACAGTGCACAGTCATTGTAGGTACGACAGCTAATCAAAATGGTACTTACTTGTGCTTATCCGGATTGTTCAAACCGACTTAAAACTAAAAGATTACGTTCTCTAGCGCGAACTCATTTGGGAGTAGTGTCTTTCCACGTATTCCCAACTTCTGAGCCTGCATGCCTGAAGTTATGGTTGATTGCTCTTCGCCCATTAACACCCATTAACGTAAACTACGCCAGAGCGCGTACACACCTCACGCACCGGATGCCATGTGCGCGCCCAAAGACAGTTGGACATAGTGGTGTATTAGAGGTAAACAATTATATAAATACTGTTCGGTTTCTGGCACAAACCGATCGTTTCGTGTCTTAGGACATCAATGTGTCATCACGAGCCGCAGGGTTTAATTTGGATTTGTCTGTGCATGTTTTTTTTACTCTCATAGATTTTGTTACCATTGCCATGCATTATACGACTGATAGACTGCAACTGCTTGTGTTAAAAATCATCATATGTGTTCTACTGAAGAAACAAAGTCACCTACATCTTGGATGCCCTGGAGGCTGCGGACCGCCGCCATGATCACTTTTTATATTTAAAGCGAGTTTTTTGGGCAGTGTAGAGTAGGGCTTGTTGTTTGTCATTTCTCCGATCACAAATGCAGACATGGTTTTATGTTTACGCAGTGCGATGCAACGCAACTCGTAAAAAGACAGTATAAGTCATTATAATCCATAATTATGTCCCCACTGGATGCAACAATTGCCTCGTTTATAATGGGTTTTCATGTTTTTTAATCATAGCTCCGGACTGACAGGGTATCACCACAGTATGGAAGGGGCGTAACATTTCCGTCACACACTTGAGGTATTCGGCCAATCATAACGCACTGGATAGCTGGCCAATCACAGCACACCTTGCTTTTTAGACCAATGAGCTTTGTAAAAATCGACGCGTTTCAGAAAGGCGAGGCATAGAGGAGAAACAATAATGTACAGTATGTGGAAAATAATGTGTTTTTTTTTAACCTTAAACCGCATAAACATTTCATTACACCAAATACACAAAATAATGTTCTTTTTAGCAACATCATATGACCTCTTTAAGATGTAAGGGTTTCCTCAAAAGTGCAGGCAGATGAACGTGAGATTGCAAGTACAGGTTTAAGGGGACTAAATGATTGGAGAAGTCCTGCAAATGTCACCAAAGACAAGTCTAATATATTCACTGGAAAAGCCCAGTCAATGCATTTTGATTAAACATTACAAGGTCAAAGCACTTTTTTATAAATGAAAACATGGATGAATTGTTCACAATATGATCTATAATATGCATTTAGAAAACAGACAGGTGAATTTTAATTTCATGCTGACTTGAAATCAAATTTTGAGCTATAGCCGTGTAAGAATTCTTACCTTTCTTCAACATATCCCGGTCTAGAACAACATTTCTCGGAGCCAGATTTTCTTCTGCATGAAAATGAAATCTTCTTGCTCGCTTCTCCTTTTTCTCAATGGCCTCCTGAACACGTACAAATGTTGTGAACAACAAGTACATTAGTAGACAGACTGATATATTCACACAACCAGCTGACACTTACCTTAGACGTGACATCGATTCCAGTGATAAAGGTACCAGCCTTATTTTCATAACGTCTGCTGGTGTCCTGTGGAAACCGTTTTAAGCATACAGATATCCATGTGAGTAGCAAATACAACAGAGGCTTTTCACTAGTTAGTCTGAAATTCAAGGGGATCTCCTTTTCTCCACAATACAGCTTTATACTGTCATACTAGACCAGAATAATTTCAGTTATTAAGGGGGTCATATGATGCGATTTCTATTTTTCCTTTTCTTTAATGTGTGTAGCTGTTTGTGCATGTATACGATCTGCAGAGTTACAAAGCCTCCCACAAAAGGATTTATTCTATCTAAAAGACAAGGCTGATCCAGATCGGGCTAAAACGCCTCGTTCTAACACGTCCCCTCATGTCTACGTCACAATGTGGAAATATATGCGTAATGCCGCCCAAATGTTCATGCAAAGAAAGGCGGCGTGGTTTCAGGAACCGCAGTAGTGTTGATGAAGCCATGTCAGGGAGACGCTGTCTTTATTTGGCCTTCTGAAAGTAGATGCAATGAGGAATTAGGGCTGCACGATAAATCGAAATGGAATCGAGATCGCAATTCGACAGAAGCTGCGATTGTCATGCATATCTTTCAGTGAAGCACGGTTCTGTGATCAGCAGTAAATCTCCATCCAAAGGCCAGAGGGCGCTCTTGTGCTGAAACACCAAATACGCCTCGCAGAAGCAACATTGTCACATTATAGCAGAGTGAACAGCCTGTCAGAAATCATAGCACGTTTGGGTTAGTTCACCCAAAAATGAAAATTAGGCTGCGTTTTACTCACCCCTGAGGCATCCTAGGTGTATATGACTTTCTTCTTTCAGGCGAATCCAGTCGTAGTTATATAAAAAAAAAATTGTCTTTGATCTTTCAAGCCGTTTAATGCCACTCAGCGGGTGTTGCATTGCTTCAGTCCAAAAGAAGTTAAATAAAAATCGCCCATCCATAAAAAAAAGTGTCTCACACGGCTCCGGGGGGTGAACAAAGGCCTTCTGTAGCGAATCGATGCGTTTTTGTAAGAAAAACATCCATATTCAAAAAGTAATAATCACTTGAATCTAGCTTGCGCTCACTGTTGTAAACAGAAGCAGTTCCGGGGGAATGACGTATGAGGTCGGCTTTGCGCCGCTCAGAAGTGACGCACGTGGAAACGCAGGGGTGAGATCAAAACAAAACAATGGTCAAGAATTAGAAGTACAAAACGAGGATTTGTAAAGAGAATGTCAGAGGATTTCCATATAAGCCAAGAGGAGACTGGTTTTCCTTTGCTAAAGTAAGGAAACTTTGCTTCCTTTGATCCTGTAAACAAACGTTGGTTTTCACGAGACCCACCGGCGCATGTGCAACGCTGACCTCATACGTCATGCTCCCGGAACTGTTTCTGTGTACAACTGTTGGCGCAAGCTACATTAAAGTGATTATTACATTTTGAATATGGATATTTTTCTTACAAAAACACATCGATTCGCTACAGGAGGCCTTTGTTCACCCCCCGGAGCCGTGTGAGACACTTTTTATGGATGGGCGATTTTTATTTAAGTTCTGTTGGACTGAAGCAATGCAACACTCGCTGAGTGGCATTAAACAGCTTGAAAGATCAATAACTCCAACTGGATTCGTCTGAAAGAAGAAAGTCATATACACCTAGGATTCCTCGGGGGTCAGTAAAACGCAGCCTAATTTTAATTTGTGGGTGAACTAACCCTTTAACCGCAGCTTGTGTACTGCATCATCACTGTGTCTGTCACGCGACTCTGTTGCCCTTTCGGGCTTGAACTGATGGTAAAACTAACGACATTATTAACGGTCTTGATATTTACTTTGAAAGCTGAAGCTGGCGATTATGGTAAGGGGCGTTACATTTCCGACACGTGCTTGTGGTGTTCGGCCAATCACAATGCACTGGGTCAGCTGGCCAATCAGAGCAGACTGCGCTTGTCGGAAGGAGGAGCTTTGTAGAAAACGAAGCGTTTGAGAGAGGCGGGGCATAGAGGACCTACAACAATGTACAGTATTTGAAAAATCATGTGTTTTTTGAACATTAAAGCATGTCAACATATTCTGTTACACCAAATAATGATCTTTAAAATAGCATCATATGACCCCTTTAACCAATTAGTATAGGAATAACTGCGCCAAATGAAAAGTCTGTCAGTATCTGGAAACCTGGGCCAGAAATTTACATCACTTTGTCAAGAGCCTCCGAACAACAGACCATCACTACACATTATGCAAATGTATTCTAACCCACCATGAACCCATTACCATAACCTGTTCAAAAGCAGGAATAGTGCTGCGATGAACCCTAGCTCTGAACTCAGCACCGCATCGGCTTCACCAACGACCGGCTTACTGTACTACGCGAGGCCGTGGTTTGAAAGAGGCCTACGGACTAACTCACCGGCAACAGCTCCTTTAACCTTCGGCGAACAGGGATGGACTCCAGCTTCAGCTCTCCCTCCTCCACCTCCATGGGTTCCGCTTCCCGGGCATCTTGATCCGAGTCTGATTCCGAGTCTGACTCTGACCGATCAGACGCGCTTTCGGACTTCACAGACACCTGCAGGCTGCGCACCGCCGCCATGATCACTCACTAAAATGAGCTCGCGGCTAACGGCTAACTCTCAGTGAAGTGAACGGAGCCTCGCGCTAGCTGTGCTAACACTTATACCTACTTGCTCGTCTCGAGCCTCGCGACACACACACCCCGCCCAGGAGACGGTCACTGCTAGATTGTGACCCGCCCTCTTTGACTAAAGAAGAGTATGCATTCACTAACGTTCATACTTAGGATGTAATGCATTTATATGTGATGCACAGAGAAAGAATCCTATTATTAATTATCTTTAAATGTTAATTAAAATCATTTAGGCCTATCACCTAAACTAAATTACAAACTACATTTAGTGTAAATTAAGTTTACAAGACATTTTACTGGTAGCCTTACTTCTATATTAAAAGCACAATCAGAAAATATATTTTACATCAAAATAAATATTTTTAGAAATAAAAATATATATTTTTAGGATGGCTTAGAATTATATTTTAAAGTATATTAAAATAGAAAACTGTTATTTTAAATTGCAATAATATTTCACAAAATTATTGTTTTTTCTGTATTTTTGATCAAATATATACAGCTTTGATGAGCATAAGAAACTTCTTTAAAATACATAAAAAATCTTACTGATCCCAAACTTTTGAATGGCATTGTATATTTATTTATTTACCCAACTACCTATTTACCTTAATTAAATTCATGCAGAAAGTATTAATATGTATATAACTGTGGTTTAAAGGGGTCATATGATGCGATTTCAAGTTTTACTTTCTCTTTGGAGTGTTACAAGCTCTTGGTGCATAAAGAAGATCTGTAAAGTTGCAAAGACTAAAGTCTCAAATCCAAAGAGATATTCTTTATAAAAGTTAAGATCCAATTTTTTGGGGCCACTGTATATCTGTACATACTGTCAACATTTTTTTTATCAGATTGTAAGGCCCCGCCTTACATATTGTTGCAAAAGTGGTAAAAGGCCCAGTAAATTATATAGTCAGGGTTTTAGTAGCTATGGCCTGGCTTACAAATGGAACAAAGTCTTTAAAATACAATATTTTATTTAACAAAATCAACATTGCCATACAGAAACCTTTACACAGCAGTACAATCATAGAGAAATAAATTAGCACAGCTCTTTCTGTTAAGCAATTTATACTATAAGGAAACAAAAAATTATAATTTGACCAAAGACCAGAATGGAGAAGTCCCTCTAAAAGTGTCACATTTTCACACATTTCAGCTGTTTGTGACAATAAAGGTTTATTCTTCTGCATTTCAATCCATAAATATACACAATAAATATATACACATAAGAGTGATTGGTGGTTTTCTAATATACTAGGCATCAGTCATGGAAGTAACCATTTAAAAAAAAAAGAGTTTAATACTTCAAGTTTTAATTCTAATAATATATATTATAAATAACACTTCAGGGAACACAGTAGAGGCTGAAACCATCTCCAAACTATGCCTGATTTTAGGGCAGATTTTCAAGGATTGCACAAGTGTGAGAGTTACAGAGGAAAGCAATGTTGTGCTAGACTATTTTGTTATGTTTGACCACTCTAGTGCATTTTAGATCTGTTATGAAATTAATTTGTGCAATGATATCTATTGTGGCTAGTTTCATGAAAGCTTTTACAGTTTGTCCCACTCATTTATGTCTCAAAATAGAGTCTCAAAATACTGTGGAATGTTTCAGGTGCTGGGAATTTTGTTAATTAAAATAAAATCTGTTGTTTTCACACTCTATTAAGTGTGATAGTTACTATTATTGACCAGCTAATCCAAGTTTGTATTTTATTAACTCACAAGATATTTATTTTTACAGTGAAAGACTTCAAAATGTGCAAAATCAATGAATGTGCCAAGTCAGTACCCGTTGACCACCTGCAGGAACTAGAGGAGATGCTAACTGTATGTGCTTGTTCCTGTGATGTTCAGATTGAGAGCACAGGCTTGAGTGATGGGTCCTTTCTTAATTTCTCTCCTCCGTCCCGACTGTTTGATTTTCAGTGCTGATCCATTGCTTTTCTGATTAAATGGAGAGTTCAGGGTGTTAGTGAATACCAAATAAGACAAATCTTTTTGACAAGAACATAATTTAATAAGAATCTACGATTATGAGTGATTTTTATGGCCCGTTACTGAGAGATTGTGCTACAAATAATCATTATCCATCACTGTGATGGACGCTTGTAAATTTCCGTCACGCTCTATTTTATTCCATCAGTAAAATATTGAAATGCTTGGCATTTATATTGTGACTTTTATATCACAAGACCTTCTGTGGCAACAGCTCTTTTAGTCTTAGCAAGAGCTGTGAGTTGTGGATTCTTGGCTTTTTATTTTGCTCTTGCAATGTGAAAAAGACTATGTTCTTGTTATATGGTTATGTGATTTAATTAATAGTATCCTATGAATTATATCATTGGAATCCAATAGAATTTTCCCCCCTCAAATCTGAACTCATATGCCTCGAGTTTAAAAATCAGCATTCTTTACTGTGGAAATATTTTTAAAGCAGGAAAACACATTAAACCAGATACTTTTTTCCTGTCAAAATGACAAAACTATTTGTAAATGTTTTTAAAATGTTATAAATCAGAGGTTTTTAAACTGGGTCCTGGGCTGCAAAATATTCTAGAGAGTCAATTATAAAGTTCAGGTCCACGAAAAGAGAAAAATAAAAATAAAATAAAATATAATAAATCTAAAAAACGTTATTTTTCTGAAGTTTTTAGATTTTAGAAGTAACTTTAATATTTTATAGATAATGCTAACTTGTACATTTTTATATCCGTTATTTTGAACTGAAGACACACTCACTTCAAAACCAGACACTGCAAAAACTGTCATTTAAGAGACATCAAGGCCATTTCAAACAAACAACTGAAACATAGGGTGTACATAATATTTGTTCAATATATTAAGCCTTCTCTTCTCAAAACCAGTCATAAGGGTCAATTTTTCGAAATTGAGATTTATACATCATCTGAAAGCTGAATAAACAAGCTTTCCATTGATGTATGGTTTGTTAGGATAGGACCATATTTGGCCGAGATCCAACTATTTGAAAATCTGGAATCTGGGGGTGCAAAAAATCTAAATATTGAGAAAATTGCCTTTAAAGTTGTCCAAATGATTTTCTTAGCAATGCATATTACTAATCAAAAATTACATTTACAAAATATCTTCATGGAACATGATCTTTACTTTATATCCTAATGATTTTTGGCATAAAAGAAAAATCAATAATTTTGACCCATACAATGTATTTTTGGCTATTGCTACAAATATACCCCAGCGACTTAAGACTGGTTTTGTGGTCCAGGGTCACGTATATCTGAAGAAAATTGTTAGAAAAAATATAATTACCATCAATGGCTGTTAAATGTATCCAAAATTATATAATGACTCATAAATATGTCTTCAGAAGTGAAATTAAAAGCTGTCTTTATAATTTAGGAAGAAGGTCCCTTACAATGGGGATCACCAAATGTGGGGGTATGTGGTATCAAAAAATTATTTCAGTATATGCAGCATCTGGTTTAACTCCTCCCCCAAGACTATGTGATTTATGACTACATTTATGATTTTCATGAGTAACTTACAATGGTTCTGGTCGTCTTTGACATTCCCTTGCTAATGCTAATGTCCCTGTGAAATGAGAGTTTAAAGTTACCATTCAATGGTTAACCAACCTTAAAACACACACACACACACACACTTAAACAAATGACTAAACAACAAACGAAACACTACAGAGAATGATAGAGAATGAAAGAGCAAGTCATAAAAGGACAAAGTCTTACAGCAGCAGACTGGCTCAATCTGTCAAAGCGGAACTTCAGGTTGGATCTGGGTGAGGTTTTATTCCTAAAATCTTTTAATAGACAGATATTCAGTAACATGTGACTCCTTAAGCTGTACATTTTGAATTCAAATATTGAATGTGAGGGAAGCGTCTCAAATACCTGTCGGACTGCGGCACATAATCACTGGCGTTCCTGCGCCCTGTCTCTCTGTGCTCAGAGAGCCAAAGACAGGCGAGAGACTGGGAGAAATCTGAAGACATGAGAGAACAGACTTAACATGCACACTTCTTATAGCAACATTAATGAACATGAAGACACTTTTACGTACAGGCTCTTTCTCCTCCAGAGTCTCTGGGTCTCCTGCAGCACTGCTGAAGCTGCTGGTGCTGGAGGAGGATCGAGAGATATCTGGTCTTCCACTGACCTCCTTCAGCTTGAGAGATGGCCTGTAAAAACAGAGAGAGAAAAAGAAACTCTTATTAGCTCTTGATAGTACACATTTATTAAGTTCCAGTGGCGAAACAAAAAATGTACCTCTCATTGCTTAAGATCTCTGGAGAGCTAGGATTGGACGACGTCTCTGATCTCACTTCCTGTGAGAGATGACCACTGTCTAGACTTCTTTGATCAATTAGGACACTAAAATGACAGACAAAAAAAAAGTTGAATCAATCTGTACAGCTTTTTAAAGCAGGGGTTTTCAAAAGGGGGTCAACTTAAGAGACTCCCAAGTCAAAGTTAACATTACTTTTTAATGATATTAACAAAATGTGTTAATGGAATTTTTGTTCACATTAAAATTAATCAAAACCACATATACTGTTTCATAAGCTGTCGCAACAAAAAGTAAATGATATACTTTAATATATAATGTATGCAGTATATAACATATTTTCATATATAATGTATGTAGTATAAAACACACACACATACACGCTTAATTTATATTTACAATATTTGTGAGATTTTTAATGTCTTAATAATTTAATATTTTAATCATTTATTATTAGCATAATGACAGTGTAAAAGATATTTTGCAATCAATCAATTTCTGAAACAATTATTTAATTTAATTTGGTTGTTTTTATAATATCATCTTTGTAAAAACATACTATTTTTATTACTCAGTATGTAATTTGTATATATGAAAATATTCATAAAATTTGAAAACCCTGTGGCACCCCAGCTGATCAAATATATGTTTTAAGAATGTTTTGCTAACATTCCCATTACATTAATGGGAATCCCATCCCATTAAGTTACGCAAAAAATTATTTCTGAATGTTCTCTGATCGTTTAAAACCAGATTTTTAAAAGTTTTAAAAAAGCTTTTTTTTTTTTTTAATTATGCAAACATTATGGGAACATCCCATTGTATAATTTAATCAAACATTATAGGAACATTATTTTTGAATGTTTTCTGACTGTTCTAAAACAACTTGTAACATTTAAAAAACATGAATGATGAATGTCCAACTAAAACATTTCAGAAACAAAACATTCCATGAATGTTAATATTTGTGTTAACCTTTTGAGAACATTTTTAAAAGACAAGATTACGCTGAACGAACTTCTATTAAAGTCACTGGAAGAACGTTATTTCATAACTTTGCCAGAAGGTTAGTAAAAGTTCTGAGAACGTTCCCTGTTAGCTGGGACATAACATTGACTAGAAATTCTGATCTAGGCAATTCTGAAAGCTATCATATTTCAAAATGGTATATATATATATATATATATATACATACTGATTACAGATCTGTAAGTGTGTATTTTTTGCGTATTTGTCAGACCTGCGTGTGTGGCGCTCTGGCTGTCCGTCCATACTGGTGTGCAGCCGCGGGAACAGACCTGAGCGTCTCTTCACTGGGCTTTTCAGAGGAGACTTGGCACTCGACGTCACTGGAGACTAAAAATATATGAAAAGGTTGTGTTATGTGTTGTCATGTGCAGGGTTAATTATACAAATCAAGTTATATTCAAATAATTAAAGTGAACTACAAAGCTGTTACAAAGTGGCTGTTACCACACTAACTTGGCCATTCAGATCCAGTTTATTTGTGTGTGTGTGTTGTGAACATAATAAGATGCTCACAGAGCTCTTGGCAGCCTCAGTGTTGCTGTGTGTCAGACCGACCCCGCTCAGGCTGGTGGGTACGCCTCCTCCCGCCGGAGAGCAGCGGCCGTGTTTCTGCGAGCTCACCATCGTCTCCATAGAGTGACTGCGCACGCGCATCGCCCGCTGACAGAGACAAAAAGACATTAAAAGGATAGTTCACCCTTAGTTTTGACAAGCTGCATGCGAATATGACGGCTAATCTTTTGGATGTTATACCTTAATAGACTCCAGTATTCCTCCATGTCCTCCGTTCTCCATCCTCTCTTCATCTGCACTGAGGGGATGACCCAGGATTGCCTGTGTGCGCTTGTGTAACTCATTATGAAGGTTATCTAGCAGTTCTGTTCGTGTTCTCTCCTATAACACAAAACATTATCACACGTTCTGTTGAAACTGATCTTACCGTTCATAAATTTGGAGTCCCAGAGGACCAAATGATGTACAGTACCATTAAAAAAAAAAAAAAAATGAAATTAATACTTTTATGCAGCAAGGATGCATTAAATAGATAAAATGTGACAGAAATTGAAACATTTAAAATGTTTAAAAAATGCAGTTTTTAAATTTCTATTCAAATAATCCTGAAAAATGTTTTACCACAAATATATTAACATCATAATAAATGTTACTTGAGCACCAAATCAGCATTTTTGAATAATTACTGAAGGATCATGTGACACTGAAGACTGGAGTAATGATGCTGAAAACTCAGCTTTGCCATCACAATAATAAATTACACTTTAAAATATATAGAAAACCATTTTACAATATTACTTTATTATTGATCAAATAAATTCAGCCTTAGTGAGCATAAGAGACTTCAAAAACTTAAAAAAATTCTTACAGTCCCCCAAATTTTTGAATGGTTTTGTACAGTGTAAATAAATTAATCACTTTATTTTCCCTTCTAATTCTTGTAATATGTGAAAATGCACTGTATTTATTCATGCTATGACCCCAAATAAGTAACGTTACACTTTTAATGAAGGACGTTTGAAAAGAGTTATCATGTTTGGTTTATAATCTAATGTCATATGTTTAGGAAAAGCCAAGAAGCTATTTTTAAAATGGCCCTGGGGTCTCTGAGACCCCCAATACAACGTAAGGATTAACCATTAAGAGATTGTAGCAAAGCAGAATCTTATCAGCCTTTAGCTGTTCAATTGTACATCAGGACTTTATTGCGGTAATAAATGATGCTCTATTGTTTCCTCACCTCGAGCTTGGCAAATCGGCTTGACCTGTAGCATGCCAGCTCTGCATTGATCAGCTTGGTCAGCAGAAACTCTCTGAATTCTGGACCCTAAGAGAGAATACAATGACAAGGCAAATATAACAAAGATGCAAGAACAGCCATAAAAGACAACGACGTGACAAAATCTTGCCTTTAACAAGCAAATGTGACCTTCAGAAAAACAATAATCTGACAGCAAACTGGCTGCCCAATACTAATATAAAAATACAAAAATACTAATATAAAATAATGCAGTGTTGAAGCTGTGGTGCACTTATTTACCTTTTTGAAGATGGGTGGACTGGGAAGAGGAGGGCCGAACTGTGGCACATCTTCACGGGCTGTGACAGACACCTGCACCATATAATTACAATTCAGCATACAGTTAGAATTACCACAAACACTTTCAGTAATCACATTATTTTTTTTCTCAAACATTTTACAAAAGAAATGATGACAAACCTTGTATGTGGTGTCATCTGTTCCAGGGTTTTCCACTTGAACTAGAATGAAGGCATGGAGGAAATTGGAAGCGATCATGTCGGGCACAAAAGGTGTGGGATCCTCTTGAAAAACTGCAGCCACAATGTCATTCCCAATGTGACGCTTCCTTTGGACCTATTTGTAGGAAAATACCAATACTGTCAGCATACCAATTGTCCCAATGTTGGAATTGTGTAGATTTTGATCATAGTGAGCACCTGCTGCGCGTCTCCCTCAGTATAGGGTAGTTTGGTGGAGATGTGAAACATGAGTTCCTGTCCTCTGAACACAGTGTAGACCGACTGAGACCCTGTCTGACCGTGAGACACATCCAAACCACCTCGAAACCTGAATATAAGACACAAAGTGAAAATTGAAAATTAACTAAAAGTACAAGTGTTTGCTGATGAAACAGCATGACTTGAATTTAAGGATTGTGCATGGAGAAGTCAAATTCTGCCCTTTTATATGGGCCATTCTACAGAATTGCTCCAAAGTCAGAGTTGGAAACGTCTTGAAAAAATATGTTTTTCCAAAAAATGTGTATAATATCCAAGGTACACATTTCTAGTAATTGTGCAGTTAATTCTCATACTGTATTTTCAGAAAGTTTTGGAATATGTGTCCTCTCCCCAAATTTGTCACTACCGAAACACAGTAATAATAATTAAATCTGAAGGGTTATATTGACCTATTAAAATTGTTTGCAGAGGTAAGTCAATGACAGTTACATTTTTAACAATATTTCAAGTGTAATTCATGAGATTTGTTGTATTTTTAATCAAATTTTTCTTTGTAAAAGGCAAAAAGTTGATCATACTGATTTCAAAGTTAAGGATACATTAGTTTGAATATACACTGAAACAAAAACCAAAAACAATCTTACTTTATGTTTGACAAAACATCCCATGTTTCGGTAGTGACTGGACATTTTTGGTAGTGACAGTAATGCTTTGGTAGCAACCACATCACATTACAGAATTTTAACTTGCATACTAAAACACTACTAAAACATACTAAAATGCAAAAAAATTTGCATAACTGTACAAAATTTTTGTTTACTTCCTCCAAATATGAGGCTTATGTGTCCCTTTTGTCACTACCGAAACTCCACCAAATGTTTCGGTAGTGACTGGACATTTTTGGTAGTGACAGTAATGCTTTGGTAGCAACCACATCACATTACAGAATTTTAACTTGCATACTAAAACACTACTAAAACATACTAAAATGCAAAAAAATTTGCATAACTGTACAAAATTTTTGTTTACTTCCTCCAAATATGAGGCTTATGTGTCCCTTTTGTCACTACCGAAACAATGATGACATGTTTCGGTCGTGACAATTTTATGGGTTAACACCCCCAACAATGTCACTACCGAAACATTTGGTGGAGTTTCGGTAGTGACATTGTTGGGGGTGTTAACCCATAAAATTGTCACGACCGAAACATGTCATCATTGTTTCGGTAGTGACAATTTTAGATACTTTTGAACCTACCTAAATGGTTAGCTAGCACAGCTTTGAACAGTGGCAAAATGTTATGGAATAACTCCCAAAAAAAGTGTGCTTAATTGCCAAAATAAGGTGTTTGGTAGTGACGTTCCTTAAAGTTAAACACAGATTTTTCAGATTTTTAACATATTTGCCTCAAAATGATAGAACCTATCTACTACTCACATGTAGCTACGAGAGAAAGTGACACATAAATATGTCCTGATCATAAATGTAGGGGTGTAGTTAAAATCAGTCTCAGCCAATGGACTAAAACATACACTGTTTCGGTAGTGACATGAAAATGCGGGACATTTTTTACATAAAGTTTCATAATTTACAAAGAAAATATAAAATAAAGATATTTTTTGAACTTCACTTTTTAAAAGAATCAAAAAGATACTTTTAAAAACAACAATGAAAAAAAAAATGTAAATATCATTTTCATAAATTGAAATTTAGGGGTTAGGGTTTAAGACAGCCACCTCCCAATTAAAAGTACCCAATAAATTATGATTTTATATATATATTAAGCTTACTATTATTTTAAATATTATTGTGGGTTTCAATAGATAATAGAAGTAGTAAACATCTAAGATTTTAATTCTTAAATACTTTGGTTGTGGGAAAGCAGAATATTCACACATCCTAACAAATCACATTAATTCTTTCTTTTTTTATTTCTCTCTGTCATTTTTTTTTACCCTTTAAAGTCCTGCAGCTCTACACAGTCTCCCAACATTCGGAGAAACTCTGTAAACGCTGGAGTTTCTTCATTGTTCCCAAACAACTCCTCCTCTGAGGTCTGTGGGCATCAGACAGTATCAGAAGACATTAGTGAATGGCAAACGTTGAAGAAAACAGCATGAAGGGAAGGAAATGTGGAAAGATAACAGGAAAAAACAGATAAAAAACTCACATACTGTAACAACTTATTGATTTATTGCTTTGGTGATTCAGATCGAAGCAGCTTGATAAGAAAGCTTCTGTAAAAGTGTTCTTGAGAACCTCAGTCTGGCAGTCTTTGATATTTATAACGGCCAGTGAACTGCACACATTCAACAATAATTTCCTCACCTGCCCAAACTTTTGGTAGATGACACCAAACTTGAAGGTGTTGTTTAACTCATGCTCATCATAATTCACTATTAATTGTGAGCCCTGCAAAAAACAAACATAAACAAAGACAAATATCAAAATATGCTCTTCATCATTACGCTCTTCTTAGTTTCAAGATTTCAGTTTTTGTCTCTTAAACAATCTCGCTACTGACTAAAATACTTTCTTTAATAAACAAGCTGCCAAAACAGTTATTGTGCATTGTAAAACATATTGGTAATTATTTATATCTGTAATGGGCTTTTATCTAACACATTAATATCATCTTAGCTAAAAGCAATATTGCATTAATGAAATATGCAATACTCTCACAAACTTCATAAAAAACTAATCTGAGGGATAAGCATCATATAATAATAAATAAAAAAAATCACTTTAATTTGAAACATATAGTGGCCCCAAAAATATTTTGTCTTAATTTTAAACAGTGTATCTATTTTTTATATTTTAAAAGTTGTTACTTTTATGACATTTTTTTGTGCTAATAAAAAAATTCATATGTTAAAAAAAATGCAGAAGCGTTGTGGGAATGATAAGGAATAATAAAAATAAATCTATATTTTTTTATAAACTACTGTTCAAATATTTAAAGGGGTCATATGATGCTGCTAAAAAGAACATTATTTTGTGTATTTGGACTAATGAAATGTGTTTATGCAGTTGAAAGTTAAAAAAGCACATTAATTTCCAAATACTGTACATTATTGTTTCTCCTCTATGCCCCGCCTTTTTGCATCGATTTTTACAAAGCTCATTAGTCTGAAAAAGCGAGGTGTGCTGTGATTAGCCAGCTATCCAATGCGTTGTGATTGGTCGAATACCTCAAGCGTGAGACGGAAATGTTACGCCCCTCACATACTGTTGATGCCGTGTCCCGGCCAGAGCGACGAGACAAAAACATTAAAACCCATTACAAACGAGGCATTTGTTGCATCCAGTGGGGACATAATTACTGATTATAATGACTTATACTGTCTTTTTACGCGTTGCGTTGCATCGCGCCGCGTAAACATAAAACTCTGTCTGCATTTGTGATCAGAGAAATGACAAACAACAAGTGCTACTCTCCTGCCCAAAACTCGCATTTGAATCATTAGTGGCAAATCCTTTAAATGAAAACGTACTTACAGACTGTGAGTCAGAACTGCCGGCATTTTAGTCTAACGTTACTCTCCCAGGATCAGTAAACAGTCCTCCATAAAATGTACTGCACACATCTGGATATTTGGGTTAAACTATTCTGGAACAGTGTTGTAAATACAACTTAACCACTGATTTGTAGTCGTGTCCTCTTTTGGAAGACCAAACAAACCTAGCGTGACGGAAAGCCCCGGCTTAGCGTGCGCTGAGGCCGGGCTAGAGTGAGCTGAGGCCGGGCTAGCATGAGCTGAGGCGGCGGGGTCCGACAGATCCGACAAATGAGCGGCAACCACATGTGACGACCCCGGGCTACGGCCTTTTTGCATCGATTTTTACAAAGCTCATTAGTCTGAAAAAGCGAGGTGTGCTGTGATTAGCCAGCTATCCAATGCGTTGTGATTGGTCGAATACCTCAAGCGTGAGACGGAAATGTTACGCCCCTCACATACTGTTGATGCCGTGTCCCGGCCAGAGCGACGAGACAAAAACATTAAAACCCATTACAAACGAGGCATTTGTTGCATCCAGTGGGGACATAATTACTGATTATAATGACTTATACTGTCTTTTTACGCGTTGCGTTGCATCGCGCCGCGTAAACATAAAACTCTGTCTGCATTTGTGATCAGAGAAATGACAAACAACAAGTGCTACTCTCCTGCCCAAAACTCGCATTTGAATCATTAGTGGCAAATCCTTTAAATGAAAACGTACTTACAGACTGTGAGTCAGAACTGCCGGCATTTTAGTCTAACGTTACTCTCCCAGGATCAGTAAACAGTCCTCCATAAAATGTGCTGCACACATCTGGATATTTGGGTTAAACT
>NW_015505303.1:547192-597169 GCF_001515645.1 Sinocyclocheilus grahami
AAGCCCCGGCTTAGCGTGCGCTGAGGCCGGGACAGAGTGAGCCGAGGCGGCGGGGTCGAGAATGGCGCTCCCGGCGGATCCGACGAATGAGTGGCAACCACATGTGACGACCCCGGGCTACGGTTGATGTATTCCCTCAGCAACCAGCACAGATCATGCATGACGAAGCGGATATCGGCCTCTTTTGGAAGACCAAACAAAGTAGTTTCGCTTTCACAACGAAACACACAGCACCTTCACGACATGGCTGCAGCGTCAAAACTACAGTGAGAATAAAGGTTACGCCGCCTTTCTTTGCGTGAACATTTGGGCGGCATTATGCAAATCTTCCCACATAGTGAGGTAGATATGTGGGGGCGTGTTAGAACGAGCCGTTTTAGGTAGGTGTGGCTGACTCTGAAAAAGAATAAAGAATATCTCTTTGGATTTGAGACTTTAGTCTTTGCAACTTTACAGATCTTCTTTATGCACCAAGAGCTTGTAACACTCCAAAGAGAAAATTTTAATCGCGTCATATGACCCCTTTAAGGTTTTTAAATGTTATTGAAAAAAGGCTTGCTCGCCAAGGCTGCATTAATTTGGTTAAAAATAGAGTAAAACAGTATTATTCTGAAACATTATGGCATTAAAATTTAACTGCTTTCTAGTGCAATATATTTGAAAACATAATGTATTAATTTTCAGCAGCCATTGCTCCAGTTTTCAGTGTTACATGATCCTTTAGAAATGATTCTAATATGCTGATTTAGTGCCTAAAAACATTTCTTATTATTATCAATGTTAAAAACAGTTGTGCTGCTTAATAATTTTATGAAAGCAATAATACATTTTTTCAAGATTCTTTGATGAATAAAAGGTTAAAAAACAACATGTATTTAAAATAGAAACATAATTGTTAACCATTTACATTTTTAAACAATGGAGTCAAATAAAAACATGAATTTTGTTGAAAAAACAAATTAGTCCCCAAACTTTTGAAAAATAGTGCATATAATATAATATAACATTACAACATTAATTATAAAAATCTTAATCTTGAACTCACCTTTGGGTACAGCACAGGACTAAACCTCAGACCTACAATGTCTTCACATAGTAGCTATAGTGGGAAAACCATAACACAAAAACACGGTTCACTCATTTAATTCTTTAAAGATGTCATAAGTTACCTTTTATAATTATTATATATATTTTTTCCACATGGTGTTATTTGTTTTCATACCAAAAGCACTCACATAACAAAACACACAACACAAAAGTGTTTTCTATCTGACCCTTAGAAATAAATAGTTCTGCTGTGCCTGTAAGAAACACCACATTTGCATGTGAAGTGTGAAGCTCCACTCTGACACAGGCTGTGGGTTTACTGTCACATCCAATATATATATTTAATATAATATACTTTGACCTCCTCCATCCTTCAGTAACAGCCTCTTTGCAAAGTTGCATTATGTGAGACAGACTCACAAAACAATTGGGTGAGAAGAATAAATAAACAAGTACTTGAATGTTTGGATATATTTAATGAAAACAAAATGTTTTTTTACTGCACGTACACATCAGTCTAACCTTTAAAATGGCAGACGACATACTGGTAAATAACTGTGTTTACACTTTAGAAATGACTTTTTGTTCTTTAGAGTTAATCAATAAGACTTAAGGGCCTGTCAGGGTGTTTTAAGTGGTTAAAGCCCGTGAACCATCTCTGCAGGGTACAATCATTACCTTTGCTAACTGAGGGACACTGGGGAGCTCTGTCAAGCCTGCCAAAGAGATCCTGTCATAGATTGTCTTTGATGGAGTCCTAAGCGAGGGAGAATTTGATAGAACAATGCAATCAAACGTTTCAAAATGTGCCAATCATGTAATTACACATAACAGATTGAAAGGGCTGTTATTACCTGAGAATGATGTGCAGGTACTCTTGCTCCTTTACCTCCTCGTGTCTGAGGGACAGTACAAGGTTGCCATGGTTACTGGCCGTGCAGTAGAAGTTCAGATGTTCCTGAGACCGGCAGATAAGAGAAAGCGGTTTAATTGCGAACAAATCCATCGCCGGTATAAAGAACACAGCGTTAAATTACACCGACTGCTGATTATCAGCGCTCTGACAATAAAAAACGACCTGTGAGTGATCCGTTTGAAATGATCTTAGACAAATATTTGCCAAAAGCCCCTGTCTGATGGTACATTCAAGTATAATAGCCCCATCCTGATGTGGATTGGTTTTACTAAACGTATTTGCACAACTACTGAGTTCTCACCCTGCCCAGAAAGTTCTTGCGGTACGCGCGAATGGCATAGTTACTCTCCAGTCTGTAGCCAAACTGTCCTGAATTGCTTCCTTCTTCATCTTCCTCATCACAGAAGCCATTCTCCCAGTTAGGGATGGCAGCAGAGACGTCGGGATCTTCTATCCAATAACCCCCGAACTGAGGCAGGATAACCTGAGGATATGGCTCACCCCGCTGTAACACCTTTGAAAGAGAAATCAAACAATTAGATCCAAATCCAATCCACTGTTTTTAGAAGTATATATTATTATAGTAACAGATTTGGATTGCTGTACCTCCTTTATCTGTGGGTATGGAATGTAGTCATCCTGCAGGGGTAAAAATAACACTTTCATAAGATAATGCTGTAAATGGACCTCTTCACAGGGTTTTGGAAAGATGATTGTGCCATGACAGGAAGCGTGCTATGAGGCATATGTTGCTCATGCAACCACATTATATGAGAAATTACATGCAGTCCACACAACGCTTCACACTCATGCTTACAACAGACATTTTTATGTGGCTGTCTGGACAATCTGAATGAACACATGCATTTGAGGGTAGGATTATTTCTTTAGTGGTGGTCTTTGTTGTTATTTTGCTTGTAAGACGTTTAAAAATGCTTAATCCAGCACTTGCTTTTCTATACTGTATGTATAAAACGCAGTCCAAATGTCTGAGCCCAAGCGAAAATGCTTCTATTTTGCATTTGTCTAATTTAATACATTTTCATCATTATAGTATGAGCATAACAATTTATTTAAAAATGGAAAATTAATTTCAGAATGTTTTAGTTTTAGTATGTCCCCTTTTTGCCTCAATGACACTTAAATAACACAGAATCTAAAATGTTTTTGTTGTTGTTTTATTGTTTTGAAAATTCAAAAATGTCTTTAAAATCCAGGTTTAAATGGGACTTTCAGAGTATTTTCAGACTTTTGGACCTACTGTACAATATATAATGATGCATACAGGACATTTATGAAGAACTCCAACCTCATGCAATGAAAATACTTCAAGTTCGAAACATAGACAAGCACTGAGCTGAGGTGTAATCTAGTTAAATGTTTTCAAACCCTCTGACCTTTAAACTTTGTGGCCTCATTTCCTCCACCTCAGAAACCTGCTAAAGGGTCAGGGTCAAAATGTCAGAGGTTGCAGTGTTAGCAACTGACAGTGGAGGAGTGGTGAGGCACCAAACACAATACCACACCTATATTTTCTATTTAACCAAAGTTGAATTAAACAATTTAGCACTAAGTAGCTACTCTAGCTGACAGCTGACCAAGTAAAAATAAAAACAAACAAGGTAATATTATATATATTCACTTTTTTCAAGGATTTCACTTCTTACCTCCATCTTGTCCAACATGTCAAAAAACTGAGTAGACTGTTGAAAAAGAAATATAGAGGTTAATATTTTGGCTAACCTATAACATGGCAAGTATTTCACTCTATTTAGCATGTCAACAACAAGGCCATCACGCATTACAGTCTACTAGGTGTGAATGACATGAATGTGGTTGAGTATTGTAATCCCTTGTGTATTGCTGCAGCAAGCAGCACTTACTGTCAGTTCAGAGCACTAAATATCACAATCTGCTATTTTTGTTGCTGAGTATACAGTATGCCAGAAGACACAAGTTAATCCGACAATCTGTTATATTCATACAACTGCTTTTGTAGCTGCTGATCTCACAGAATGCCAAAGGATCTTAACACAAGTTAATCTGACAATCTGTTATAAACATGTAATAAATAAAAAAAACATTTTGAGGTTCCTCAGGGTTCTGTATTGGGACCCTTAATGTTATACATAACCAGCAGGGAATAGTGTAGTTGTCTTTGTGTGGCAAGCTGTAATTTAATTTCACATAAAATAAGAACATCTGCAATAAGTTGACTAACTAAAATTGATCCCACTATACATATAACTATTGTACATTTAGTGCATTTTTCAAAAACTCTTGCATTCTTATAAAATGTGACAGGCATTTTGAGAGTTTGCTTTTCCGTTCTTCCTCCTCTGAGGAGCATACAGGTATAGACTACCTAGGGGATGATGTCTGAAGTCATGGTCTACTGAGTAAGCAGGGCACATCACCAGCTACAGGTTTGTGCTAGGGTCTTGTCTCCAGAAAAGAGAGAAGAAAGACGGTTTTATCTGTGTGAACCAAATGAGTCAATAATTGCGGCTTTATAATAAACTATTTATGAAATGTTATCTGGAGGCTTGACACCATGCCTCAATTTGCTTTTTGCAGCTGTAAGCTCTCTCGGCAAATCTTCTTTCAGTGCTGATTCATAACAGGCCCTGAGAAACAGACGTGCCGCTTACCTTCATGGTGGGAGGGGCGGTTCTGGGGGGAGAAGGAGGGCAGTCTGCCAGGGGTACATTGGAGATGGTCAGCAACTCCTGCTTCCTGCGACACAGTGACATCATCACCGTCATTTTACACTTTCAAAATAACATTAAAGCAACAAATATACA
The DNA here is from genome assembly GCF_001515645.1 of Sinocyclocheilus grahami. Lineage (NCBI taxonomy): Eukaryota > Metazoa > Chordata > Actinopteri > Cypriniformes > Cyprinidae > Sinocyclocheilus > Sinocyclocheilus grahami. The sequence continues at coordinate 551,960 of NW_015505303.1, forward strand.
GCTACAAATGTACTGAAATACACAGTTTCCCTAATGCATTAATCTATGATCTACATCTGAGGCGCACTCATTATTCTTTCTCATCTTTATGAATGTTTAAATGTGAAAAAAGAATGCATTTATTGACTGATTTATTGATTGGTGGAACAAGTTAACCTGACTCACTTTGAATTTCTTCAATGTGGCATCAGTAGCTAAATACTGCCTCTAAATGTCAGTAAAATAGCGAAAGTATAAAGTAGGCTATAATAAAAAAGATACTATAAGTGCACTTCTAAAAGCTGACAATTTAATTTTGTATGGTTGTCTGCAGTGTCATCTTCACACAGAGAGGATCCTCGCTGAAAGCCTTTCTATTGCCTCATTTCACTCCTCAGGAATGTACCTCTCCTATTTGACCCTCATATGATTTCAAGATCATCAATAAAAAATGGGCCAAAGATGGGCAATCTGTTCTTTAAATGAGTTCTCAGGACAGGAGGCTGACAGGTTGAGGATGTAGAGGCTCCTGCTCAAAATTAATTTTCCTTCACTTTCCACCTCCCTCTTCATAAGTGAGGTACGGACAGAGAAACAGAGAGGAAGGGGGAGCAAGGGAGAGGTTAGAGACAGAAATGAACAAGGCTCTAAAAATACCCACCCAATCCTTCATAAGCTCTCTGTAAATAGATCCCATAAATCCATCAATATATTTGTATTAGGGAGCAAGTGACATATCGTTCATTATGCGTGACAAGGTATTTCGCTCACATACTCAACACTCTAGCCAAAAGAATCCAGTCTCCATGTACATATACACACAAAAACTTCTGATACTTCAGCTCATATTTGGACAAAAAACCACACACACACACACACACACACACACACACACACACACAGAAATATACTCAATAAATGGCACCATACCAAGTAAACAACACATCCTGACCAGGAGAATTATCTTCACACCTCTGGGAGGATGTGAACAGCTTATTGTCACATTGTCTGTCATTTCAGTCAACATGAAAACACCTTTCCTGGAAAACTCAGCGAGAGTGATTGTGGGTAATTTCACTATCTATCTATCTATCTATCTATCTATCTATCTATCTATCTATCTATCTATCTATCTATCTATCTATCTATCTATCCATCCATCCATCCATCCATCCATCCATCCATCGAAACACATTTCCTCATTACTCAGTTTGCTAGGAAATAAATATCGATTCTGAAATCAAGATGCTACTGATGATGCTAAAGTATAATATTACATATTAAGATGTCAAAATGACTGAATCATGTAAAGTACTGATACAAAACCTGGCTGCTACACAACACTGAACAATTTGTTTTCACTAATCCTCATCAAACAGTATTACTATTAACTATATTATTTATAAAATCATAAAGCTACCAAACATTCCCTTGTTATTTGGCAAGAGAGCACCAAAAATCACTAAGCACAACTTGCTCATAAAGTGTGCAGAACATGCGGCCTAGAATTAATTGAGTACAAGTCCTTCAAAACATTCCCCTGGAGTTTCAATTTCCAGCCAAACTTTGTGTGACAGAATCCAAAATCTAATTCATGAACAGCAGTGTTGCATTGAGTACAAACTTAAATAATGCATGGATGTTCTCACCTCTCTCTCACACACACATATATCTCTCTCCACCACATACAGACATATACGACCCACAATGATGTTCACCCACCACTGGCCGTCTGTCTCCGTCAACCTCCGTCTCTCACACCGCTTGCGTGAACGGTGGAGGAGTCCGATAAGAGCGGCGGCAGCACGGACACCTGCTCTCCGACAGCGCACTCTAGACCTGAACTCAGACATGGCCAAACCTCAGGTTCAGTCTCAGTCCTAGTCCTCAGTCTCTCGTCACATCACACAGACACCAGCTCTGGCTAAATCTGCATCGTCACAATCTCCAAAGATGAGGTGCCGTCCTTGCCCGCACAGACTGTGTGTGTGCATCCTTCACCGTGAATACCTCTCATTCTCTCTCTCTCTCTCTCTCGCTCTCTCTCTCTCTATCACCCTCCCTCTCAAATGGCATTTTACTTTGACACCTTATTCTCGATTAAGGAGCTTTCATTGCTTAACCTCTGCTCTTCTGCTATTTTCTCAGACATTTCTACTATATATCTGTCTTTTTCTCACCACATATTCATTTACTCAGATATGCAGTGATCTGTTTTTGTCTTGCACCTTTTTTCTCTGTTTGTCATCTTGCGTTTTAAGTCTCGGAAGCCCACAGTATGGAATTATTGCTATTCCAGCTCTTTTCTTCCATTCGATACAGCGATTACATGGTGTCTGTGTGGATTTTGTTCCTGCCCTGTAGGCACATTTTATGACTCTCAGACTCTTTAATGTCGAGGTAACCTTTCTAAATATCTCAAAAGACAGCAAATCCTGAACAAAATACCAACTATTAACTGGCAATCCATTATATTACATCCATATCTAGAAAAAAATCCTAACTCATAGAATATCCAATATAACACATAAAAAGTGTTGACGATGTCTTGTTTTAGACTCTTCAAACAGAAAGTCATATGGAGATTTTCGAGGGCTTTTCTGGGACTCGCTGCAATTATAAGCCCATTTTCATTATTTAATTTCACTTGCTGTGCAAATCCGCTCCTACTTGTTATGATTTCGGCCGGAGTGAGATGTAAGCGAAACACCTCCGTAACATAAAGAGCATTAAATGCTTCAGGGGATTTGCTAGCTGAAGGCAATTATCGCCGTGTGCGCAGGACAACACTGGTGTAGCCTATCGCTCTATGATGAGGCATTCAGACTCATCAAGAGCTGTGTGTCACAGACTAATGGCTGCCAGACAAATATGCCAATATAACAAGTGTAACGATATATAGTGTGCAAATCAGCTCATTTCAAAAACAGTCATGAAATACAAATGACTCATGACATGCAGGGATGATCTGAACATCCTTTATGTGGTGGTATGATACTGAATAAGACAAGGGTGCTATTTAGTAAAAACAGGAGATTTGAGTTGTTTCATGTAAGCCACCAGACAGTGCTGATGATAAAGAGCGGCTCTCACATGCAGGAGTAACACACTGTGTTGAGGTGGGTGACAGACGCTGAGGTGGGGATGTGTGAGAAGAGGGATGTGGTGGAGATGGATGTGACAGTTTCACGTTAGCAAATCATAAAATAATAGTATAGGCTTCGGTGTCATCAGGATGGTATTCAGATTGCAGTTACTTTGCGGAATACATTGAGCAACTGAAACTAAAAAAATGCTTATTTTCTTTGTTAGGTCAAGCCGTTTTATGAGGTTTGCAATTTTTGCACCCTTATTACAATATCTAAACAGTTAGAATTTTTGTTTATTTGTTATTTTCTAGAAATAAATATTAAATATCTAAATCAAATAGACACCATTTATTACATTAATAAAATATAATCAATGGCATTTTGACTTTAAACAGTCGCTTCTGGTCAAAATACAAGTACATAATCCAAAATAACACTTCCTAGAGTGAAGAAGTCCATCCCCTGTTTCCCTCTCACACATAAATCCATTGATATATTTGTTTAGAACTGTTTTGTACTGTTTTTGCTTGTAATTGTGCTTGATCTGTGCATATTTCTCTCCCGATTAGGGATGAGATGAAGAGAAAGCAATATTATGGATAGAGAACTCAAGTTTGAAGTTAAAGGGGTCATATGACGTTGCTAAAAATAACATTATTTGGTGTATTTGGTGTAACGCAATGTGTTTATGTGGTTTAAGGTTAAAAAACCACACTATTTTCCACATACTGCACATTATTGTTGCTCCTCTATCCCCCGCCTTTCTGAAACGTGCCGATTTTTACAAAGATCATCATTCTGAAAAGCGAGGTGTGCTCTGATTGGTCAGCTATCCAGTGCGTGGTGATTGGCCGAATACCTCAAGCGTGTGACGGAAATGTTACGCCCCTTACCATACTGTGATGCCGTGTCCGGCCAGAGCGACGAGACAAAAACATTAAAACCTATTATAAACAAGGCATTTGTTGCATCCAGTGGGGACATAATTACGGATTAAAATGACTTATACTGTCTTTTTACGTGTTGCGTTGCGTATCGTGGCATGTAAACAAAACCATGTCTGCATTTGTGATCGGTGAAACGACAAAAACAAGCGCTACTCTACACTGCTCAAAACTCGCGTTTGAATCTTTAGTGGCAAATTCTTTAAATATGAAAACGTACTTACAGGCTGTGAGTCAGAAGCACCAGACTGTCCTGGCAAAAGTTGGAATTGCCCCACTTTATAGAAACAACCTTTGTGCACAGCATTGTAGGCTACTCTCCCAGGTTCAGGAAGCAGCCCTCCATAAAATGCGCTGCACACATCTGAATATTTGGGTTGAACTGTTCTGAAACAGTATTTTAAATACAACTTAACCACTGATTACTCGTTGTGTCCTCTTTTGGAAGGCCAAACAAAGTAGTTTCGCTTTAACAATGAAATACACAGCGTCTCCACGACATGGCAGAGGTGGCAACAATACTACAGCGAGAATAAAAGTTACGCCTTCTTTCTTTGCGTGAACATTTGGGCAGTGTTATGCAAATCTTCCCACACAGTGACGTAGACATGTGGGGGCGTGTTTGAACGAGGCGTTTTAGGAGGGCGTGGACGAGTCTTAACTTTTATAAAGAATATCTCTTTAGATTTGAGACTTTAGTCTTTGCAACTTTAGGGATCTTATCTATTCACAAACAGCTTGTAACACTCCAAAGAGAAAGGAAAACTTGAAATTGCATCATATGACCCCTTTAAAAACGTCTTAATAATGGATTTGTTTATTAAAAACAACTTTTCACTTCACAAGATGTTGATTTATGGACTGGAGTCGAGTGGATTACTTGTGGATTATTATCATTCTGATGGTACCCATTCACTGCAGAGGATTCATTGGTGAGCAAATGATGTAATGCTAAATTTCTCCAAATCTGTTACAATGAACAAACAAACTCATCTACATCTTGGATGACCTGAGGGTGAGTACATTTTCAGCATTAATTAAAATTTTTGGGTTAATGGGTGAAGTATTCCTTTAATTGTCATGGCAATATAAGCAATATTTTTTAACAACTACTATTAAATTACATGTTTTGTTTTAAGCTCTGTGAATATAAATTATTAAATGTATAAATTCAGTTCATTTACTTGCATTGAAATAATCAGATATTTTCTTTCAGCTGCCTTCTACAACTTTTGTGGCAGTAGCTGTGTTTCTTCCTGCCTTGTAAATGTATTTAAATTCATGATATTTTTCAAAACAACCATAATGAGAAATTAATCAAACAGACACTCTCTTATATTTTGTGCTATTAGCTGTTCCCTGCAGATTTCTCACTTTCAGGTGCACACGCTCCAGAATTAATCATAAACTCTGGCTCAAACCCTGAGGTGACAGAGAATGTTTATAGCAAGCATTGTGAGCCCACTGAACTTGATTTAAACCGGGCTGGATTTGTAGAGATGTGTCAATTCTAAACCCACTCTGGAACTCAGAGTTTGTTCAAACAGCTTTATGCAACAAGTCACAGATGTTGGTTCATAAATATAGGCAAACTTGTATTGATAATAAATTAAAGATATATTTGATTATACTTGATTTTTTATTCTTACAATTATTTAAGAAACAGTTTTTTAAAAAGTAATGTAATGCCAAAATATGCCACAATTGCGGAAACTACCCGATACAGATGAGAAATTATGCATATTCACAACAGCATCAGACAAACAAAAAAGTGAACTTTTTTGTAATACTTTCATAGTGTCACGAATCCTGTCCATGGACTTCCGTTCAATCACCACCAGAGGTCACCCTTCCATTACATTGACTCTCGCACTACACAAACTGTTGCATGTCATCCCGGACTACATATCCCAACATCCATTGCACTGATTGCACACAACACTGATTGCACACAGCTGTAACCAATCACACATTCACTATATAACACTCACTCAGATCCCTTTCAGGCGGCCGAGTATTGTATGCGCATATCGCTAGTTGTGATAGCTACGTTACGGAGCCTGGTTTAAGTTTCTTAGTCTAGCTTAGTCTTGCCTTGTCTGTTTCCTCGTCTTCTGATCCTTGCCTTTGTACTTTGGATTACCTCTATCATCTTGCCCTGTTCGGATACTGTTTGCCCCTGCCTAGACCTTTTCTTTGTACCTGGATTATCCCTCTAGTCTCGCCCCTGTTGGATTACGTTCGTCATCGACTGACCCTCGCTTGTTTACTGGACTGCTCTTGTTTTGTCTTCTATATTCCTGTTTGCCATTGCCTGACCCTCGCCTGTTTTGACCATGCCCTTAATAAAGCTTGCAAATGGATCCGTACGTCTCATGTCTTGTTTGCCCCGTAACACATAGGAATGTGTGAGGAAGTGTAGTGTCTCTTTCCATCATTAGACCTGATGTTTCAAAAAGCACAACCAGCAGGTGCCTGTTGTTAAACCACAATGTGCAACCACAATTGAACAGATATGCCAGTTTGAAGCACAGCTTGCTGTACTTGTGTGAGCATTTTTTCCAGAGGAAGAGGTGAGGAGCCATGATAACTGACAGCTAATGGGCAGGAAGATCCACGACCAGAGCCGTGTGCTTGGTATTCAAGGCCACTGGTCCGCCAGGTGCACACGTGTTGGGAGAACTGGCCCCCTGCTGCTTTCATGTCTGATAAACACATGCAGTCACTGATAAGACCCTGGAGACAGAGCACACAGCCACAAGAGCACTTGATCCCTAAACGTGATGGCAACAGAGATTTGAGGGGGTAAATATCTGAAGTCTACAGGTTTCTGTCTGCCCTTCTCTTCTCAGCAGGGATGCCACATAGACTGGCATTGGCTTTCTAGAGTAGTTCATAAACAGTTTTCCGTTTTTGCACGGCTTCTTTTCATTAAAACCCCCAACATACTGCACAAGCACCAAGACTAAAGGTATAAGGCAGATCCAGAAGTCTCTCTCTATGTTGCCTTTGAAGTGTTTTGTGTGTGTGTGTTTGTGTGCACGTGCCCTCTATTATGGCACTGTGTACCAAAACACATTAAATTTATCAGCCCGGTACCAACAGGCAGCTGTGTTCTCAGAGGCCACATACAGTTTGATATTTCATATATCACATCATATATGGCTTAATGCATCAGTTTGACTCTTCATGACCATTATAAGTGGACCAAGAAACATAACTCTAATGATAACTATACTGGCATCAACACCACAGATTTTTTCCAAGTGCTTTAAGACCTTTCAGTAACTACATACATTTTAAAATGATTTTACTCAAAACGGCTGAAAAATCATAAATAAAACTACTAGTTACATTAATGAATGATTTACCAAATTGACATGATGTGGTTAACTATGGGTGACAATGACAAACACATAGGTTTGCCAATATGCCAAAACATTGGAGAAATATAACCTTAAAACAATTTCGGGATTTTTCATATCTCCTGACCACTAGGTGGTGCTTTGCCAAAACTGTGCAGGTAACCTCAAGACATGGTTATCATAAACAAAGTCTCGCAAGTTTGTTTACTGGAGCAAAGGAAGCAAAGTTTCCTTACTTTAGCAAAGGGAAACCAGTCTCCTCCTCTTGGCTTGGTTTTGTGCTTCTAATGCATGACCGGCGTTTTGTTTTGCTTATTCACCCTCGGAGCCGTGTGAGGCACATGTTTTAGTATGGATGGATGCACTGTATTTGACTACTTTTGGACTGTTGAACAAAAAACACCCGCCCATGCCATTATAAAGCTTGGAAGAGCAAGGACAATTTTTAATACAACTCCAACTGGATTTGTCTGAAAGAAGAAAGTTTTATAAACCTAGGATGCCTTGAGGGTGAGTAAAACATGGACTAATTTTCATTTTTTGGGTGAACTAACCCTTTAACTACAATCGTGTTTCAACACTATGCACTTGAACCACTAAAAAAAATATATATATTGGGGGAGACAATTTGCCCATTTCTAATTAATAGAGGGGCTTTTTGTTGGTAAGTGCAACAAATCAAAGTGACCAACTTGAACCCATTTTAAAATATGCATGGGGAAATCTTGAAATTCCTGATCACGGGAATTGCTATTGAATAATGACCACATCTTCACTACAAAAGACACAAGCACAACGGTCAAACACATCTGTCTAGTATAATGGAACAATGGATCAGCAGTGGAGGACCAAAACACATTCAAAGCGCTTGTGTGAGGGAGTAAAGAGTTACTTGCAAGTACAAAGACATTTTTATCTGTCATAACTTCTGGGTAGAAATAGTGCAGACACTGGAAAAGAACAAAACTTTCTAACTTGCTAGTGTTGAGTGCCTGTACTCGTGCACGCTATTAAATTGACTTTACTTTGAAAGGCAATGTGTTCGGCAGTATGCTAGTGTATGCACAAAAAAACGAATAATATTTTCAGTTTTATGTGCCTTTTTCGACTACATTTTGGGTGGAAGCAAATTAAGTTCCATCATTTGAATATCTACTGTAACTGGTCAGTTCAGTAAAGAGGACTAAGGAATTACAGTACAGGAAAGAAGGTTAAGGAATTACAGCTCTCTAATATGTACCTCCCCCCTTTTTCAAGGGACCATAAGTAATTGCACAGTTGACTCAAAAGCTGTTTCATGGACAGTTGTGGGCTATTCCTTCATTTTATCTACATTATTTAAGCAGACAGAAGGTTTGGAGTTGATTCTAAGTGTGCCATTTGTATTTGGAAGCTGTTGCTCTGAACCCAGATCATGCGGTCAAAGAAGCTCTACATGCAAGTGAAACAGACAATTGTTAGGCTTCAAAAACAAAACAAATTCATCAGAGCGCAGAAACATTAGGAGTGGCCAAATCAACAGTTTGGTACATTTTGAGAAAAAGAACACACTGGTGAGCTCAGCAACATAAAAAGGCCTGATGATCAAAAGATCCTCTCCATGGTAAAGAAAAACCCTTTCACAACATCCAGCCAAGTGAAGAACACTCTCCAGGAGGTAGGCGTGTCTCTGTCAAAGTCTGCAATAAAGAGAAGACTTCAAGAGAGCAAATACAGAGGTTTCACAACAAGGTGCAAACAAGGCCAGATTAGACTTTGCTAAAAACATCTAAGAAAACCAGAGTACTTCTGGAAAAACATTATTTGGATGGATGAAGTTAAGATCAACCTGTACCCGAATGACGGGAGGAAAAAAGTATGGAGAAGGCTTGAAACAGCTCATGATCCAAAGCACATCATCTGTGAAACATGGTGGAGCAGTGTGATGGCTTGAGTATGCATGGCTTCCAGTGGCACTGGGTTACTGGTGTTTATTGATGACGTGACAGAGGACAGAAGCAGCCAGAAGAATTCTGAATTGTATAGGGATATACTCTTGTATAGGGATATGCATAATTGTGCACATTATGCACAATGGCGCCGACGCTGATGGCTGCCTCCGTGGCGTGCTCTGAAGTTGTTTTTATGTTTTTGTTAGTTTGTCCTGTCTTTAGTTATATCCCTGCAATCAGTTTCACCAGAGACGAATTGCTGGACATTCGGAAGTACACACCACCCGATATTTCACCGGTTTTCGACTATTCGGATGTTTTGCTGGACATTGTTGTCGGGGGAGCAGCTGCGCTGATCAAGCGCTTCAGGACGCGCAGACGGGGGAAGCGAGCCGGCGCCAAATTGATATTATTTCTTATATACATGTAATGCAGGCAGGGCCAGATTTACGCATAGGCATTCTAGGCACGTGCCTATGCTCCCTCCCTCCCTAACACAATGAATAGATATATAATATTTTTGTTATACTATGGGCTATCTACAACAGTAAAAGAACCAAAACCCCAGAAGACATTGAGCAAATAATTATAACAAACAATAGGGTAAAAAATGACAAACTATTTCCATGTCTTCCACCTTTTTATGTAGGCTACAGAAATCATGCTTTCTTTCTCACAGTCTCTCTCACAGACGCACACACAGTATAGAAACGCATTCGCGCACACACGCGGAGACGCGAACAGAAACTTCTTTCAGCACTGCCCCGCGAATTTATCAATAAAATAGTTTCGTGACTGAAAAGCTATGACATTTCTCAGTTGCAAGGTTCTTGAAGCAGTTTAACTGAAAGATTCACTATTAGTAGATGCTGCTGCTGAACGCTGTTAACTCGCACGTGTTCACTCGTGCCTAATCTCTCTCCCTCTCCCTTTCGCGCTCTCTCTCTCTCTCTCACTCTCTTTAATAACTGCATTAGACTGCATTAATAACTGGGTTAGCCTGCATATCAATGGCTCAAGCCTCTGTTATTAGCTCTAAAATTACGTTTTGGAATTTGCAACGGAAGGTTTGGGTTGAGGTGTGTAAAAAATGAGTTCAACACATGAGATTTCAGGACGGAAACATGTCAAATGTCTTGAAACAATCATCTGAACAGTCTTGATGTGTGGTTGTGACTCCAGGCCGTTAAAATTTTTAGAGAAATAATGCACTCCCGAAGTGGTTATTATGTGGCCACAATCCCGCGCCTATTAGCCTAATGGAAGGTCTTTCTCAGTTCTCAAACAAATTAAATGGGTCATATGATGCTGCTAAAAAGAACATTATTTTGTGTATTTGGTGTAATGAAATGTGTTTATGCGGTTTAAGGTTAAAAAAACACATTATTTTCCACATACTGTACATTATTGCCCCGCCTTTCTGAAACGAGTTGATTTTTAAAAAATAAAATATAAAAACTTTCTCTTTAAATATAAAAAAAACGTACTTACAGTCTCTGAGTCAGAACAGCCGGCATTGTAGTCTACACTACCAGGATCGGGAAACGGTCCTCCATAAAATGTGCTGCACACATCTGAATATTTGGGTTGAAGTGTTCTGGAACAGTGTTGTAAATACAACTTAACCACTGATTTCTAGTCGTGTCCATTTTTGGAAGGCCAAACAAAGTAGTTTCGCTTTCACAACGAAACACACAGCGCCTTCGCGACATGGTTATTCTACAACAAGAATAAGTGAACATTTGGGCGGCGTTATGCAAATCTTCCCACATAGTGACGTAGATATGTGGGGGCATGTTAGAACCATAGACTGTATAAAAACATGGACATAGTGTCCGTGACGTCACCCGTAGATTTCCGAAGAGCGTTTTTGAAGCTCAAAAGTGGGCGGAGGCGGCCATCGCCATCTTGGCAGCGCGTCACCGCTAGTCACTCCCGGATAATTGAAAATGGGCAAAGAGACGGGAGCAGGTTGGTGAAGCCACGCCCACCTAGCTCGACGCCGGTGACAGCAGCGGCAATCCACCTGTCACTCAAGTGGCCACGCCCTTAATTATGCAGAACTTTAAGGCTTAATATAATTTAAACGGATGAGTTATAAAAAATTCACCCCCCTCACAGCTGTCATGAAGGGCAAAATTATCTATATAGACCAAAATAATTTTTTGAACCAGGCTGTAAACATGTTTTTTTCTGCTGTAAAGTTGGGCATTTTAACATGGGGAGTCTATGGGATTGACTCCCTTTTGCAGCCAGCCTCTAAAAAAGCCTTGTTGGCTTCACGAGAGAGAGGGGGAGGTTGCCGCTTGGTTAGAACGAGCCGTTTTAGGTATGCGTGGTTGACTCTTAACTTTTATAAAGAATATCTCTTTGGATTTGAGACTTTAGTCTTTGCAACTTTACAGATCTTCTTTATGCACCGAGAGCTTGTAACACTTCAAAGAGAAAGGTTAAATCGCATCATATGACCCCTTTAAGAACTACATTCGATTTTTATTGACTGAACGCAAGCGCTTATTGCGATAGAAAACACTGTAACGGTTTGCACTGATTAAGAAAATTTTTGTTTGCTTGGGTGGTAATATTAGGCCTAACATATTAATAGGGAAGGGGGACCCAAAAATTAGTTTTGCCTATGTCACAAAAAGAGGTAAATCCGGCCCTGAATGCAGGCATTCCCAAACTTTGTCATCTAAACATCTTTCACCTAACATATCTACCTGAAGTACCTTGAGATTCTAAAATAAATATTTTAATAATTAAGCATCACATTTGCACATTCATGGTTCTCTGTAGGTTAATGGTCACATGACATGCAGGTGAACAAATAATTTTTTATTTTTTTTTAGTAAGTGTTTTATTTTGATTGATGTTATTCTAAAATGACTTATTTTAATTTTACACGTTTATAATTTAATTATAAGCTTTTCATTAAATTGCAGTTTCTTTATGAACCCCAGTTTGGAAAACCTTGATGTAATACAATGTTTAATGCACTTCATGTTATTAATTACAATGAATGGAATGTATTTTTTTACTCTTTGTATTTTTATATCAATATGGTACAAGATTATCCTATTTAAATCAATGTGATAAACAACTTGGGTCAAAAGTAATCTAAAAGTAATCAAAAAGTAGCCTGATTACATTACCTAAAATGTGTCTTGTAATGGATTATGTTACTACAATTTTTGTCATGTCATTTGGAAGTAGTAACTACAATATCGAAGTAATCTACCCAGCGCTGCTGCTGAGTTAAGTGCAGTCCCTCTACTTGAATGCTGAAAAAAGCTTTGCCAATGTGTCTCCACCAGGCCATCCAAGATATTGATGAATTTGCTTCTTAATCGGAACAGATTTGGATACATTTTGCATTACATCACTTGCTCACCAATAGATCCTCTGAAGTGAATGGGTGCCGTCAGAATGAAAAATCAGCTGATAAAAACATCACAGTAATCAACAAGTAATCCACATTATTTGTTTCTATACAAACATGCAGCTTTTCACTTTGTAAATTGTTTATTTATGGACTGGATTTGCCTGGATTACTTGTTGAGTAAACTCGCAAGCGCTTATTGCGATAGAAAACACTGTAACGGTTTGCACTGATTAAGAAAATTTTTGTTTGCTTGGGTGGTAATATTAGGCCTAACATATTAATAGGGAAGGGGGACCCAAAAATTAGTTTTGCCTATGTCACAAAAAGAGGTAAATCCGGCCCTGAATGCAGGCATTCCCAAACTTTGTCATCTAAACATCTTTCACCTAACATATCTACCTGAAGTACCTTGAGATTCTAAAATAAATATTTTAATAATTAAGCATCACATTTGCACATTCATGGTTCTCTGTAGGTTAATGGTCACATGACATGCAGGTGAACAAATAATTTTTTATTTTTTTTTAGTAAGTGTTTTATTTTGATTGATGTTATTCTAAAATGACTTATTTTAATTTTACACGTTTATAATTTAATTATAAGCTTTTCATTAAATTGCAGTTTCTTTATGAACCCCAGTTTGGAAAACCTTGATGTAATACAATGTTTAATGCACTTCATGTTATTAATTACAATGAATGGAATGTATTTTTTTACTCTTTGTATTTTTATATCAATATGGTACAAGATTATCCTATTTAAATCAATGTGATAAACAACTTGGGTCAAAAGTAATCTAAAAGTAATCAAAAAGTAGCCTGATTACATTACCTAAAATGTGTCTTGTAATGGATTATGTTACTACAATTTTTGTCATGTCATTTGGAAGTAGTAACTACAATATCGAAGTAATCTACCCAGCGCTGCTGCTGAGTTAAGTGCAGTCCCTCTACTTGAATGCTGAAAAAAGCTTTGCCAATGTGTCTCCACCAGGCCATCCAAGATATTGATGAATTTGCTTCTTAATCGGAACAGATTTGGATACATTTTGCATTACATCACTTGCTCACCAATAGATCCTCTGAAGTGAATGGGTGCCGTCAGAATGAAAAATCAGCTGATAAAAACATCACAGTAATCAACAAGTAATCCACATTATTTGTTTCTATACAAACATGCAGCTTTTCACTTTGTAAATTGTTTATTTATGGACTGGATTTGCCTGGATTACTTGTTGAGTAAACTGTGAGCAAATTTTCATTTTTGGGTGAACTATTCCATTAAAAACAAAACAGTCACATACAAGTAGCTATAAGTGGCATTAGTTTGCACGTTAAATCCAGTTCAGAAGCTTAATCGATGATAAGGACACTGCTATAAACCAGTGTGAATTTCTAAACAGGTCCAAGTTGATGAAGCTAGCTAGTTAAGAAGCCTAATGGACCAGCATCTAAAACAAAACATAAGCTGACCAGTCACGGTGGTCTTTTTAGCAGAGCAGGGCTCAGTTTGTGATTAGACTAATTGCTTTTCTTTTATAACACAGTTTTGTAACATGACAAAGAGATTTCTCAGCAGGAGCTGTTATTACTGTCTTTAGCCTAACTGCCTCCAGCTGAAATGAGCTTCAATCTTAATAGGGCCATGTGAAACTGAGGTGTAGAGGGAATAAAACTTAACTAGATCGCAATCACACACACACAATGTTTATACATGCTTGCGAACATACAGGCATAATAGTGCTGGATGAGTTTTTAATGTTAAAAATGCAATATGAAACAAATTCTAACAATTCTATCACTACAAAATCAAGTTCTTGTCTCAGGTTATAAGCGGTGCAGTTGTGTTTTTTTTTTCACTATGAGAGGATCTCAATCTTCCAGCTATGCATTTATTTTTCATCAGACGAGCACGACTCCTGTAGGGCATGATGGAGAGATGGACAGACAGAGAAAGGAAGAGGACGAATGAGCAGTGATGTGGAAGAGGCTCTGTCTACTGATGACCAGCAGTCAAACAACGAATAAAGTGTCAAGTGCACTAAAAGTGAGGATGAACTCAGGTTGAATACCAGCGGCTCAGTGAACACACTTAAAGTAGAGAACAGGCTAAAATAGAAAAAATTGTATAATTTTCTAAGAAGCTTGTATGTTTTTTAAATTATATTTAGCTATTCCTGGTTATATCTTAAATAAATTATATTAGTTTAATGAATAGTTCAGCCAGGAATCTCTACACACGCTCTAATTGGTTCATTCAATTCTATGTTCCCAGCCAATCGGATTCACATACTCATTACCATTTTTCTATATAAACAGGACGTATTCAAAAAATGGCATGTCCGCAAGTATTCGTGTCCTCATATTAGCCCACCGCCTCCCCAGCACCACCTGCCTAGATCTGCTACGGGGGATCTTCCTCTCTCTAGCAGCAGCAGCAGCAGCAGCATGTTTCTGCAGCAGCATAGCATATCTGATCTGCCAACACCAAACCTATGCACATTCTATTAACATTAATAAAGATTTTACAATCCTTTCCTTTGCAGTTGTCATGTTAATTAAAATGCACAATCAACTTCAACTTTAAAACATATACCTAGTGACATTATATAAATATGTCATACTTTGAAAGGTATAAGGAACAGTTCACCCAAAAATGAAAATTCAAACCTGTTTGGGTTGACAGTAGCCACTGACTTCCATAGTATGGGAAAAAAATACTATGGAAGTCAATGGCTATCGTTAACTCTTTGGTTATCAACATTCTTCAAAATATCTTCTTTTGTGTTCAACAGAAGAAAGAAATTCATACAGATGATGTAATAACATACAGGGTGAGTAAATGATAACAGAATTTTCATTTTTGGGTGAACTATTACTGTCCGTGTAATTTCTATATTTCTTAATTTTTTTTGTAAAGAATCACTTTAGCTTAGTATTTTAAAGGAATTTAAGGAATTATACTGTGTATTAATTATATTATTAATAGCCTATCTATATGATGCATTATAGAGATATAGCCTAGATAATAAATATATAGAAAAGTAATAGAAAAAAAGGAAAAAGCTAATATTTTAGGGAAAACACTGGGGGGAAAAACACAAAATAGTATAATTATAAATATCATTATATTAAATATAATTATAAATATAATAATAGTATAATTATAAATATTATATTAAATGTAAATTACATTTTTATATTAACACATTAATATTAGAAATATATATTTATATCACTATTTTCTGATTTATTTTCCAGCGTTGTCCTAAGAATATTTCTATTTCACTTTTTTATTATTGTTAAATAAAAATAATATTTTAAATAAAAAGATAATAAAGCGTATAAGTGTATACAAATAGCAAAGAAATAATGAATCTGCATTACTAAAAACTGCATTCACAAATGTATGCCGTCTAAAAACGACACCCTCAAAATCAAGAGAAACATGCTACATTGTCTATTCCCCATGGCTAGGGTGAGGAAGCTGTTCCCGGATTGGATTTGCAGAGAAAGCAGTGAGAACCAGAACGTGTGACAAGCTTTACGGTGAGTAACGGATTATACTTTCAGTACTGCAAACTGAGCTGAATGACACCCAAAGAAACACCAGCAGCACTGAGCCACTTACTCTTAAACTGTCAGCTTATGTATTACTTCTATAATCCGTTGAAATTGACGTGCATTGAATACTTCCTCCCCTCCTCTTGTGCAATCAAAGCGAAGCCACACCATAGAAACATCACCTATACAGTGCTTTACATTGACAATCACAATCACAATCTGAATGTACCACCTGACATATAGATTTTATAGCGCAAAACAAGAGTTTGCTCCCATGCAAAAATATGAGAAACACTCCTTTTATGCATTATGCTTCAGTAAAAACTACTAAGAAACACCACACGGAAACTTCATTTTATGCATTTCAGCTACAAGCATCAAAATCCATCACAATCATGAAGATTTTAAATTAAAGTCAATGAGGAGCTGAACTCACCAGAGTCTCCGAGGCATTTTGAAGGTAACGTGCAGGTCTCTTCTAGTTAATGAGTCTCCAGTTCTCACCAACAGTTGAAATAATAGTCAGAACGAGAAGCACACACTGGCTACTGATTGCACAACCGTACTCTTAGGGTTTAGATGCACCACAAGTACAAAGCATTACACGTTATCATGAGCGAGAGAGAGAAAGAGAGAACGAGATAGAGGTGGGGAGGGGGGTTTGAAATCCTCCCAGACACCCTAGTAGCCCTGTCTGCTTTGTTCACTCATTTTGATTATGCGCCACACACACACACACACACACAAAGATATGTCAGCAGGTTTGGGGAAGAAGTAATAAATGGACTGATGCAACATACATTACACAAACCACCGTGAGCTTCTGAATAAGTCATAGACATCAAAGGTTGAATACTTTAATATTTAATATGCGACTCGAGACAATAAATCATGAGCAAAACTAACATCAAGACGCACACACACAATAAACACACATTGCTACACCAAAACCTTCTATCAGACAGCAGATCTGGCATGTCTGTCATGCACGTCAAGCGGTCTCAGACTTACTTCATGTGTCAAATACACTTACGGGTGTCTGTATTAATGTAACGTGACTGACAGGCATGTCAACACAAAGGTTCAAAAATAAGAAAAGAGAGCATTTCAACATTGAAAAAATGAAACAGTTTATCTTAGTCTTATATGATGTAATTTAAAAAAAAAGGAAATATTTTGGGGACAACACTGGAAAAAAACTAAAATATTATAAAAACAATCAATAGAAATGATGATGATAATAATAACAATTGTATTGCTTAATTATATTATTATTTATCAAAAATATGTCCCTTTTTATGTCTTTTTGTATATTTACATATTATTTATTTACAATAATAATAATAATGACAACAACAACAATAATTATTACTATTATTTTTTACAATTATTATTATTATGCCTTTTTATGATTTTTATTCACTGTAATATAGTACAATAATAATAATAATAATAATAATTGTTATTATTATTGTTGTAAGTAAAAATAACAAATATAAATAATGATGATGATAATGATGATGATAATAATAACAATAACAATGATAGTTTAATTATATTATTATTTATCTGAAAATATGTTCTTTTTATGTTCTTTTGTATATTTACATATTTTTATTTACTACAACAACAACAACGATAATAATAATAATAAGAAAAATAATTATTATATTTATCCAAAATTGTCTTTTTCATTTCCTTTTTGTATTTTATATTCAATGCATTATAGTAAAAAATAAATAAATAAACAATAATAATCATTATAATTATTATTATTATTGTTGTTGTAAATACAAATTAAAACATACAAAGGAGTAAACAAATACAAAAAATTTGCTCATTAAAAATTGTATTCTCAAAACGCATGCCATCAGAACAATACAACATGACTGACAGACCTGTCAGCATGGAGGTTCAAAAATACACATCTATTATCCCTTGAAGACATGCTTAAGGTGGTAAAAGCAACACTCTAATTATATTGACACTGCGTGTGACCTTCACATGTTGCCACACGTTACAATTCACTTGTCTAAGTTGCTGCAAATCGAAGCAAATGTAGCAAATGGCTTGTAAATAACTAGCTGATATCACA
Source organism: Sinocyclocheilus grahami (assembly GCF_001515645.1). Lineage (NCBI taxonomy): Eukaryota > Metazoa > Chordata > Actinopteri > Cypriniformes > Cyprinidae > Sinocyclocheilus > Sinocyclocheilus grahami. Next base: position 570,308 of record NW_015505303.1, read on the forward strand.
CTCTGTTTAAGACCCATAAAACAACGCCTCAGCAAACAAGTCCTGTTTGGGTCTGTTTACTTAAGGCTGTGGTGTTTTGTGTTGGTTTTTCAACAGAATGCAATACATACTGGTTTTCTTGTTAGCTTAGCGTGCATTAATGCCACTTGCATACATGTAAACACAAACAGGCTAATGCATGTGGTCTGCGTTGCATAAGCACAAACTTCCCCATCTTGCCAGGTTTGATGTGTGAAACATATGTGCGTGTTTGCAAAGGCGCGAGCTCATCCACACCCTTCTAAGCAGGGCTGAACAGTGGGGGATTGGTTAGATGCAGAGATCCCACCTGCTACCCCTCCACCTGGTTGCTAGCATGATTGTAAACAAAAATGTCTGAACTGGGTCTCAAAGTCATCAGAATATGACCATACCATGTTTTCAGTGGTGGGATTCTTGTGTACAAGGTCCCTTAAATAGCTTCCTAAAAGACTCTGCAATCAACCACTTTCACTGGAAGCAGGGTTGCCAGGTTTTCACAACAAAAACCACCCAATTGCTATTCAAAACTAGCCCAATCGCATTCCACGGGGTAAAATACACGCTTTCATATACGTACACGAGTACGAGTTCCCCTCATAAAATTCACATTCCAGGGGCTAAATATCATGTTATTGGTGTCGTTTCAACCCGCGGACATGAAAAACAACCCGCAGCAACAGTGTTAAAGGGTTAGTTCACCCAAAAATTTTAATTCTGTCATTAATTACTCACCCTCATGTCGTTCCAAACCCGTAAGACCTTCGTTCATCATTGGAACACAAATTAAGATATTTTTGATTTTTGAATCTGAGAGCTCTCTGACCCTCCCATAGACAGCAAGGGTACTACCTCGATCAACGTCCAGAAACGTAGCAAGGACATCGGTAAAATAATCCATGTGACATCAGGGGTTCAACCTTAATATTACGAAGCTACGAGAATACTTTTTGTGTGCAAAAGAAAAAAATTTTTGTGTGCAAAAGAAAAAAAAAACGACTTTATTCAACAATTCGTAGAAGTAGAAGTTTGTGTGTGCAGCTGACACAGAACAACATACGCTGTTTGCGTTCAGTGGATACTCTCCAAATTGGCGCTAGGGTGACGAAGTGGCTAGGGAGGAGACGAGTTGTTGAATAAAGTATTTTTTTCTTTTTTCTTTTGCACACAAAAAGTATTCTCGTAGCTTCGTAATATTACGGTTGAACCCCTGATTAGTAGCAATTGGGCTGGTTTTGTTATGCAGACCTGGCAACCCTGATCTATAGCAAAATTAATACCCATTTTTTATACTGTACATAATAATATTGTAACGTCTAAATTCTCTTGAATTTCAAATAATTTATTATAATGAGTTTTAGTTAGTGTTTTAATTTTATTTATTTAGACATTTCTTTTTTTTTATTTTAATATTGGCTATTTATTGATTACCAGCCATAACATGAAAATATTATATATTATATAAAATGAATATCAGTGTATCCCTAATGTGAATAAAACTGTATAAACTTGTATAAACGGAACAACGGAATATTTTCCTGTTTGATTTGTATCCATTTTTCGTCAATAATATTCATAGTCTGATTTTCGTTGTTATTAATGATCTGATTCTTTAAATTATCATAATCACTAATTATAAACTCATGAAAGAAAGAATCATACCAAAACGTTCAGTTTTGTTTATATTTCGAAGCAACAGATTATAGTAGAACATACTAAAATTACATCACGAAGTTGTAGCAATTTGTGTCATTCTTCATTAAATTTTAAAAATGACTCCTTTAGGGCTTGCTAATTCAGATAAATTATATAATACCAGATGGTCTAGACATACATGGTCTACAGACATAAAGGACCCTAGTTTTCACCTTGACAGTGGGATTTCTAAAAATAGATATGTGGTCTACACCATCCTTCAAACACTTATGAACACAATGGAAATACTAATGACCCTCGCCTTTCATCAATTCACCTCAAAGCAAACCATGAATTGGTCCTGTAAAGGCCAATATCAGGCAGAACCGGATCATTTCCATGTGTATGATCTGCAGTCACGACCCTATTCAGGGTTATGCAGTGATACACGCAAACAGAGCGACACTTCTTTCCACTCTGATGCTCCGAGCACTTTACCAAACCACTTCATGAGAGCCTTTCAGGTTCTTCAAGCCCCGTTTGTTTGTTTGTTTGTGTGTGTATGTGTGTGAGGATAATGCTGGCGATGCATGTGCATGAATAATAAGCTAAACCCTGTGAATGAGTGGATGGATGGCAAGCAGGTGGAGGACGAATCTGAACATTTGGCAAGACAGGACAGATTAACCCTTTAATGCTGTTACCAATGAAGATTCAGCATAGCTCTTACTGGGGCAAATTGACCCTACATGACAAAATAGAAGGAAAATATTTAACTGATGAGAAGGAAAATATTTAACTTTGCCAATGGATGGATGAAAACTCAATGCTAACATCTGAACATACAAATGAAAATCTGATTAATTAGAATTACAACAAGTAAGGTTTTGAATATTTGTTCTAAAAATTATTATTTACTTATAGGGATGCATCTTATAACATGAAATTGGGCCACATTTTGATTCAATCTGATTAGATCAGTGGTTCTGCACCTTTTTTCACTCATAATAACGTCTCAGGTTACGTATGTAACCCTGGTTCCCTGAGAAGGAAACGAGACACTGCGTCCTCTAGGGGTCGCTATGGGGAACGCACGCCTTCAGTGTGACCGGTGTCTGCAGCATACATCTAAACACAATAATGCTATTGGCTGGCGACAGCCTATGACGTCATTACCGGCGCGACCACAGTATAAAAGGGCTCCAGGAGAACACATCATCCGCTTCTTTGTCTGAAGCTTACGTCCGAAGCATGGCGAGGAGACTAGAGGACGCAGTGTCTCGTTCCCTTCTCAGGGAACCAGGGTTAAATACGTAACCTGAGACGTTCCCTTCCGAGGGAACTTTGAACTGCGTCCTCTAGGGGTCGCTATGGGGAACGGTATACCCACACTGCCATGCTGAGTAGAGTGCATGCCAATACTAAGGCGAGCACTAAGTACCAACTCAATCAAGTCAGAGGAGCTGCCCCTAGGACATTTTTGACGGCTATTAGCGATATGACCCCCTACGGCCAAAGGCCCAAGCTGTGCACCAAAAAACTTACCTGTAAGGGCTGGCTTATAAAAAGCCCGAGCCCAGGGCAAAGCTCAAGCCTTGGAATCATAAAAAAAGATTCCTTTAAGGCAGTGGTCACCAACCTTTTTAGGCCCAAGATCCCTGACCTCGTCCTTTATGAATGACAAGATCTACCTATTGAAGAATTGATAGAAAAAGACATCCCAGATTGTACTTCAAATTTTAGGCCTTTTACTTAGTATTTTAATTAGTGATGCGCCGATCATAGCTGATTCAGAATTCAGATTTTCTTTTCTTTCTTTCTTTTTTTTTTTTTTACTAGCAAATTGGATTCTGATACTGATACTGATTTTTAAGCAAATTACTAAAATATTATAAAAACAATCAATAGAAATGATGATGATAATAATAACAATTGTATTGCTTAATTATATTATTATTTATCAAAAATATGTCCCTTTTTATGTCTTTTTGTATATTTACATATTATTTATTTACAATAATAATAATAATGACAACAACAACAATAATTATTACTATTATTTTTTACAATTATTATTATTATGCCTTTTTATGATTTTTATTCACTGTAATATAGTACAATAATAATAATAATAATAATAATTGTTATTATTATTGTTGTAAGTAAAAATAACAAATATAAATAATGATGATGATAATGATGATGATAATAATAACAATAACAATGATAGTTTAATTATATTATTATTTATCTGAAAATATGTTCTTTTTATGTTCTTTTGTATATTTACATATTTTTATTTACTACAACAACAACAACGATAATAATAATAATAAGAAAAATAATTATTATATTTATCCAAAATTGTCTTTTTCATTTCCTTTTTGTATTTTATATTCAATGCATTATAGTAAAAAATAAATAAATAAACAATAATAATCATTATAATTATTATTATTATTGTTGTTGTAAATACAAATTAAAACATACAAAGGAGTAAACAAATACAAAAAATTTGCTCATTAAAAATTGTATTCTCAAAACGCATGCCATCAGAACAATACAACATGACTGACAGACCTGTCAGCATGGAGGTTCAAAAATACACATCTATTATCCCTTGAAGACATGCTTAAGGTGGTAAAAGCAACACTCTAATTATATTGACACTGCGTGTGACCTTCACATGTTGCCACACGTTACAATTCACTTGTCTAAGTTGCTGCAAATCGAAGCAAATGTAGCAAATGGCTTGTAAATAACTAGCTGATATCACACTCTGTTTAAGACCCATAAAACAACGCCTCAGCAAACAAGTCCTGTTTGGGTCTGTTTACTTAAGGCTGTGGTGTTTTGTGTTGGTTTTTCAACAGAATGCAATACATACTGGTTTTCTTGTTAGCTTAGCGTGCATTAATGCCACTTGCATACATGTAAACACAAACAGGCTAATGCATGTGGTCTGCGTTGCATAAGCACAAACTTCCCCATCTTGCCAGGTTTGATGTGTGAAACATATGTGCGTGTTTGCAAAGGCGCGAGCTCATCCACACCCTTCTAAGCAGGGCTGAACAGTGGGGGATTGGTTAGATGCAGAGATCCCACCTGCTACCCCTCCACCTGGTTGCTAGCATGATTGTAAACAAAAATGTCTGAACTGGGTCTCAAAGTCATCAGAATATGACCATACCATGTTTTCAGTGGTGGGATTCTTGTGTACAAGGTCCCTTAAATAGCTTCCTAAAAGACTCTGCAATCAACCACTTTCACTGGAAGCAGGGTTGCCAGGTTTTCACAACAAAAACCACCCAATTGCTATTCAAAACTAGCCCAATCGCATTCCACGGGGTAAAATACACGCTTTCATATACGTACACGAGTACGAGTTCCCCTCATAAAATTCACATTCCAGGGGCTAAATATCATGTTATTGGTGTCGTTTCAACCCGCGGACATGAAAAACAACCCGCAGCAACAGTGTTAAAGGGTTAGTTCACCCAAAAATTTTAATTCTGTCATTAATTACTCACCCTCATGTCGTTCCAAACCCGTAAGACCTTCGTTCATCATTGGAACACAAATTAAGATATTTTTGATTTTTGAATCTGAGAGCTCTCTGACCCTCCCATAGACAGCAAGGGTACTACCTCGATCAACGTCCAGAAACGTAGCAAGGACATCGGTAAAATAATCCATGTGACATCAGGGGTTCAACCTTAATATTACGAAGCTACGAGAATACTTTTTGTGTGCAAAAGAAAAAAATTTTTGTGTGCAAAAGAAAAAAAAAACGACTTTATTCAACAATTCGTAGAAGTAGAAGTTTGTGTGTGCAGCTGACACAGAACAACATACGCTGTTTGCGTTCAGTGGATACTCTCCAAATTGGCGCTAGGGTGACGAAGTGGCTAGGGAGGAGACGAGTTGTTGAATAAAGTATTTTTTTCTTTTTTCTTTTGCACACAAAAAGTATTCTCGTAGCTTCGTAATATTACGGTTGAACCCCTGATTAGTAGCAATTGGGCTGGTTTTGTTATGCAGACCTGGCAACCCTGATCTATAGCAAAATTAATACCCATTTTTTATACTGTACATAATAATATTGTAACGTCTAAATTCTCTTGAATTTCAAATAATTTATTATAATGAGTTTTAGTTAGTGTTTTAATTTTATTTATTTAGACATTTCTTTTTTTTTATTTTAATATTGGCTATTTATTGATTACCAGCCATAACATGAAAATATTATATATTATATAAAATGAATATCAGTGTATCCCTAATGTGAATAAAACTGTATAAACTTGTATAAACGGAACAACGGAATATTTTCCTGTTTGATTTGTATCCATTTTTCGTCAATAATATTCATAGTCTGATTTTCGTTGTTATTAATGATCTGATTCTTTAAATTATCATAATCACTAATTATAAACTCATGAAAGAAAGAATCATACCAAAACGTTCAGTTTTGTTTATATTTCGAAGCAACAGATTATAGTAGAACATACTAAAATTACATCACGAAGTTGTAGCAATTTGTGTCATTCTTCATTAAATTTTAAAAATGACTCCTTTAGGGCTTGCTAATTCAGATAAATTATATAATACCAGATGGTCTAGACATACATGGTCTACAGACATAAAGGACCCTAGTTTTCACCTTGACAGTGGGATTTCTAAAAATAGATATGTGGTCTACACCATCCTTCAAACACTTATGAACACAATGGAAATACTAATGACCCTCGCCTTTCATCAATTCACCTCAAAGCAAACCATGAATTGGTCCTGTAAAGGCCAATATCAGGCAGAACCGGATCATTTCCATGTGTATGATCTGCAGTCACGACCCTATTCAGGGTTATGCAGTGATACACGCAAACAGAGCGACACTTCTTTCCACTCTGATGCTCCGAGCACTTTACCAAACCACTTCATGAGAGCCTTTCAGGTTCTTCAAGCCCCGTTTGTTTGTTTGTTTGTGTGTGTATGTGTGTGAGGATAATGCTGGCGATGCATGTGCATGAATAATAAGCTAAACCCTGTGAATGAGTGGATGGATGGCAAGCAGGTGGAGGACGAATCTGAACATTTGGCAAGACAGGACAGATTAACCCTTTAATGCTGTTACCAATGAAGATTCAGCATAGCTCTTACTGGGGCAAATTGACCCTACATGACAAAATAGAAGGAAAATATTTAACTGATGAGAAGGAAAATATTTAACTTTGCCAATGGATGGATGAAAACTCAATGCTAACATCTGAACATACAAATGAAAATCTGATTAATTAGAATTACAACAAGTAAGGTTTTGAATATTTGTTCTAAAAATTATTATTTACTTATAGGGATGCATCTTATAACATGAAATTGGGCCACATTTTGATTCAATCTGATTAGATCAGTGGTTCTGCACCTTTTTTCACTCATAATAACGTCTCAGGTTACGTATGTAACCCTGGTTCCCTGAGAAGGAAACGAGACACTGCGTCCTCTAGGGGTCGCTATGGGGAACGCACGCCTTCAGTGTGACCGGTGTCTGCAGCATACATCTAAACACAATAATGCTATTGGCTGGCGACAGCCTATGACGTCATTACCGGCGCGACCACAGTATAAAAGGGCTCCAGGAGAACACATCATCCGCTTCTTTGTCTGAAGCTTACGTCCGAAGCATGGCGAGGAGACTAGAGGACGCAGTGTCTCGTTCCCTTCTCAGGGAACCAGGGTTAAATACGTAACCTGAGACGTTCCCTTCCGAGGGAACTTTGAACTGCGTCCTCTAGGGGTCGCTATGGGGAACGGTATACCCACACTGCCATGCTGAGTAGAGTGCATGCCAATACTAAGGCGAGCACTAAGTACCAACTCAATCAAGTCAGAGGAGCTGCCCCTAGGACATTTTTGACGGCTATTAGCGATATGACCCCCTACGGCCAAAGGCCCAAGCTGTGCACCAAAAAACTTACCTGTAAGGGCTGGCTTATAAAAAGCCCGAGCCCAGGGCAAAGCTCAAGCCTTGGAATCATAAAAAAAGATTCCTTTAAGGCAGTGGTCACCAACCTTTTTAGGCCCAAGATCCCTGACCTCGTCCTTTATGAATGACAAGATCTACCTATTGAAGAATTGATAGAAAAAGACATCCCAGATTGTACTTCAAATTTTAGGCCTTTATTTTAATTAGTGATGCGCCGATCATAGCTGATTCAGAATTCAGATTTTCTTTTCTTTCTTTCTTTTTTTTTTTTTTACTAGCAAATTGGATTCTGATACTGATACTGATTTTTAAGCAAATTTATTTATTGGCTATTTGCTTTATAACAAACAAACTGGCTTTAAACAAAAATATCTAGCCATTTGAAATTAGAGGCAACCACTGCATTTTAATCACGATCTGCATGGGCAGTTGTTTTTGATTAGGTTAATTTCAGGATTTAAAACAAAAACAGAATGGTCTGACTTTAGGTGTTATTTATTTATTTGCTACATAAAACATCTGCACGAAACAAAAACAGCAGGTCTGAATGAGATGCACTCTCTGACAGCAGGTGGCGCCTATGAACAGGCTTTTTTTTCGGGATCTACTGGGACAGTGATAAAGATCTACCAGTCAGTCGCGATTGATGGGTTGGCGACCACTGCTTTAAGGGGATACAGCCAAGAACCAGGGCTGGCATAACCCATATCCTGGCCTGTAACACAGGGACTACCTCCCGCTCTGAGAATCATAAGATACCCAGGGGACTTAGTAGCAACTACAAAGTGTGTACACGGAGAGTGGGGCCCAAGGTAAAACCGGAGCCAGAGCCAACTCAGAGAAAGGGGACGAGGTCAGCATCGCGCCACCCTTACCCCAAAAGGGTTTTAAAAAAGGTGCACAAAGGCTAGCATGCACACCTGCCATGAATATGGACTAGAAAAAGTGCACAAAGAACTAGCGTGAGCACTTACCATAGGTATGGATTTAGAAATACTGTTATTAAAAGCCACAGCAACCACGGCGAGCCGGGATCTAACTGCTCAGAAGTAACAGGGCACTCTGCCTAGCGCTACCAAGCTCAACCTAATAGGAAGGCAGAAATGGCCTAACAACCTATAAAGCTAAACACAGAGCAGCACAGACATTTAGGAGAGAGCGGAGTGCTCAAAGAAACCCCTCGGGAAAAGGGGGGAGCACTACCAAGCTCAACCATACAGGTATCAACAGAGATAAATCAGAAGAGTGAAGCCCAGGTAAGGATTCACGGCCTAAATCAACTCAGAGAAAGGGGATGAAGTAGATCACGTCACACATACCATAAAGGATTTTAGAAAGGTGCGCAAAGGCCCAGCGTGCACTGCACACCTACCATGATTATGGAATTTCAAGAAGTGCACAGAGAGCTAGCATGTGCACTTATCTATAAAAGGAATCAGACCAGGCTCCAAAGTCGGAGAACTCACCAACCGATGTGGGAGCTCTGTTACTTATGGTAAAAACCCCCAGGAGCAAGATTCTCGACTCTCCGCAGAGAGAAGAAACAGACGTCCCATTCGGATTGTAATGACCCACCCGCAGAGAGGGGAGCACCATGCTCAGAACGCAGATAGAACTCCAATAGGGGGAGCTGCAGACTCCCACCATAGAAATAATTAACCAAGGAAGTCACAAAAAGGCTTTATTACTTGGTGTGATCATATGAGTAATTATGGGAGCAGCGCTCTCGGTCCTCAGGCAGAGGCAAGCCCTTAGGCTCAGCCAAAAAACCCCAGCTCAGGTCTAAAGAGGCCCCTCAAGGCGAGACCGAGCAACCCAGGGAGCACAACGGGGGACAGTGCCTCCAAAATAAGCTCAACCTGGGAGAGAAAAACCTCAAAGGCCTGCAGGTCCTGAGGTTGCAGTGTTTATACTGAGGACATGATTGATCAAGGAGGCTTCTTGAGGAAGCCTAATGACTCGGAGTCGGAGTCCAGTCAGCACGGGGTTTACAAGCCGTCAGGATCCTGCCAGTCAGCATAAGTGATGCATCCTCAGCGAGGCTCACTGGAAGAGAAAAGGAAATGCTTCCATCATGGGTCAAGCACCTGTCTCTCCCGGACCTTCAGTAGGTAGTTCTATGAGACATAGAAGCTAACCGGAACATCATTGGTCCAGCCGGTGACTGTAATGCCGGTTGCATGGAGGTTCTTAGCCTGATTAGGGCAGGAAAGGGTTAACAGGGGAATTGGGAGAGGAATACGAGGGTAGATGTAAATACCCTAAGAGGGAAGTCCGTCCTGGTCCAGACGAGAGTGATGGGAACGCCTCGTCTGGATCACCTCCCTCAGGTCTTGCCTCTGACCCTTCGACTAGACCTGCCCGCAGGCGGAGGAGAGGCGCGAGTCGCGACACTACCCTTCTGAACCTGTCTCTGGTCCTTAGACCAAGATGGGCCAGGACCCCTTTGTTCGGGCTGAGACCTGGGCCTTCGTGGAATGAAGGACTTAAAAGCAGCTGAGCGTGCCCTCGCCTCCTTAAACTTCTCGACAACGGTCTCGACGGAAGTGCCAAAAAGTTCAGAAGGAGAGACCGGCGCATCAAGGAGAAAGCCCCTCTCTTTCGTCCCGATGTCAGCCAGGTTCACCCAAAGATGTCTCTCCGTTACCACCATAGCCACCATAGATCTGCCTATGGCAGTGGAGGTCTTTTTGGTGGTACGGAGAGTGAGATCCGTAGTGCGGCGCAGCTCAGACACTTCCTCAGGGGAAAGACCCTGACCTTTATCCAGGTCTTTCAGAAGGTCAGCCTGGTAGGCTTGCAAAATTGCCATGGTATGCAATGAAGCCGCAGCCTGACCTGCTGCTGCATAAGCCTTGCCATTCAGACGAGGTGCCATTTGAAGGGCTCTGGATGGCAAGGAGGGAGCCCTAAGAGAGGATGTCTCTCCCATAGCGAGATAGCAGGCTAGCGTCTCTTCAATGGGAGGCACCCTCTCATATCAGCTCTCGCACATCCTCTCAACGTTGGCATAATTAGTCTGCTGAAACCTGTGGATGCGCGAAGAGAATGGATTTTTCCAAGTCTTCTCGATCTCCAAATGAAGATCAGGAAGAAATGGAAGGCTCACCTGGGCTGAAGGGTTATGGTCAGAAAGATAGCGCTCATCGAGCTGACCATGAGGCGCCACCTTCCTAGTCTGCTTCCACGTGGCGCATTCCATAACCTCAAGCAGCTCCTCATATGCAGGGCAGGAGGTTTGAGAGGACTCAGTCTCAACTTCCTCATCCATCTCTGACATCCCCTGCTCTTCCTGGCCGGGAGCCAGCAGAGCACTAGCCGGTGGATCGGATGGCATCAGAGAAATAACGTCATCCTCAAGCAACTCACTCTCGTCCATGACCGATGAATGAGAAAGGGAAAGCCCCTTCTTTAACCCATCGGCCAGGTCCAACTGAGAACCCCATGAGCTCAGCTTCCTCTGTGCCTCAGCAGCGGCTGGTCCTGTGCCCTGAGGAACCGATGGCTGACCCTCTTTCCTCGAAAAAAGGGCCAAACGAGAGCGGAGCTTCCTCATGGAAAAAAGCTCACAATGAACGCATGCTGCCCCCTCATGGACGTCACGAACACGCATGCTCTTCGCCCAAACATATGACGCAAAGGTCGTGTGTGTCATCGGGTGTCAAATAACGGATCCACACACCTCCTAAACGCCGTGCTAGTGCTTGCCATATTAGTAACAAACAGAAACTGCGTTCTTACCAGTATGCACTTCAAACAAAACAGTCTCTGAAGACGAAGAAGAGGATGACGTGTTCTCCTGGCGCACTTTTATACTGTTGTCGCACCGGTAATGACGTCATAGGCTGTCGCCAGCCAATAGCATTGTTGTGTTTAGATGTATGCTTCAGACACCGGTCACGCTGAAGGTGTTCCCCATAGCGACCCCTAGATGACGCAGTTCGAAGTTCCCTCGGAAGGGAACTATAATATACTATTAACAGAAATTAGGAGCATTAATACAGGTGAATAAATTTACCACAATTTATTTTGTGATACTAGAAGTCTGAAGAGCTGTATGTTCTTCAATTAAAACAACAAATATTGAGGGGAAAAATAGCATTTTAATTATCTTAGAATGTTTTAAAATGCTATTAATAATATAAATATTAATTAGATTAATGATATATAAATTTTTATATAATTAAAGTCATCCTGCCCCAAAAATATACTATATTAGTCAATAATAATAATATAATATAGTATTTTCTTCAAATCAAGGCAGTCACAGTCCTAACAGTTCAAACTGACAAATAAATTATGTATTTTTAATGAACAACTGAAAAGACTTATGAATCAGTCTAATGAGCCTGTTAATAATTAACATCTTAATTAACATCTGATTCACTCACTGAGCCACAAGGCATTACCTTTGGTCATATTCTGGACTCAAAAAGAACCAATAACTAATACTTTATAATGGTGGTCCTCGTGATAAAGTGTTTACCATATACATTTACATAAGAGTGAATGTAAAAAGGCCTAAAAAGAGGACAAAAAAGCTAAAAACCACCGTAAATGCTAAAAACCACATACAGATGATACTTTTCACACAGGAACTAAGCATTTTGCTCACACAAACCTATACACCCGGCACTGCCTGCAGTTTTCTTCTGAGCAACAGGCCTCTCATTTACCTCTTTTCATGAAATGCATAGATAAGAGGATACAGACTGTCAGGTTTTGTGGGAGATGGAGAGGAGAGAGGGGGTCTGCGGTGCAGACAGTACTCACCGGGCTCGAAGGGCGCTAATGGTAGACTTGTCAACCCTGCATTTGAAGAGAAAAGACAAGAAAGCATTTAGGATCAAGGAACAAACGTAGATGGCTGTAATTTGCTCGGTTTGACCCGTAAACTGAACTGGCAGGATGAAAGGAACAAAAGGGGTTAAAAAGGACATTTCTGTAATGTATCATCCCTGTATGATTTTGTTGTCGACATGGCTAGGTGAGCTTAATGCCCAATTAATGTTGACATGCAGAAAAGGTCACCCACCAGCACGGACTACCCACAATATCGCATCAAAACATAACAAGGTTGAGTCAGGCTGTGTGAAAGGGTGTGGCCGTTTATTTTTATTAAGCTTGTTTTTGATATTTCACACATTTATGTGTCACACACAGTTTCCTTTTATCAGCAGAGTGAAGGTATAGTGTTAAATGAGGACTTTTAATCTTTAAAGCATTTTTCGATTCACATGGACATCTCGGTTTTTGCATGATATGTACTGTCATATGATGTTTTTGTTGTAGTTAAAAGAATATCAAAACAAGTTAATTTTTTTTTATATAAACAAAAAAAAAATCACGTTAATTATTTTTAACACAAGTGATGCACTTACAATGACCAATCTGTAAACTTTCAAATACTCACTTATTTTAACAGTATCGGGCTGAGACCTGGGCCTTCGTGGAATGAAGGACTTAAAAGCAGCTGAGCGTGCCCTCGCCTCCTTAAACTTCTCGACAACGGTCTCGACGGAAGTGCCAAAAAGTTCAGAAGGAGAGACCGGCGCATCAAGGAGAAAGCCCCTCTCTTTCGTCCCGATGTCAGCCAGGTTCACCCAAAGATGTCTCTCCGTTACCACCATAGCCACCATAGATCTGCCTATGGCAGTGGAGGTCTTTTTGGTGGTACGGAGAGTGAGATCCGTAGTGCGGCGCAGCTCAGACACTTCCTCAGGGGAAAGACCCTGACCTTTATCCAGGTCTTTCAGAAGGTCAGCCTGGTAGGCTTGCAAAATTGCCATGGTATGCAATGAAGCCGCAGCCTGACCTGCTGCTGCATAAGCCTTGCCATTCAGACGAGGTGCCATTTGAAGGGCTCTGGATGGCAAGGAGGGAGCCCTAAGAGAGGATGTCTCTCCCATAGCGAGATAGCAGGCTAGCGTCTCTTCAATGGGAGGCACCCTCTCATATCAGCTCTCGCACATCCTCTCAACGTTGGCATAATTAGTCTGCTGAAACCTGTGGATGCGCGAAGAGAATGGATTTTTCCAAGTCTTCTCGATCTCCAAATGAAGATCAGGAAGAAATGGAAGGCTCACCTGGGCTGAAGGGTTATGGTCAGAAAGATAGCGCTCATCGAGCTGACCATGAGGCGCCACCTTCCTAGTCTGCTTCCACGTGGCGCATTCCATAACCTCAAGCAGCTCCTCATATGCAGGGCAGGAGGTTTGAGAGGGCTCAGTCTCAACTTCCTCGATTATATCTGACATCTCCTGCTCTTCCTGGCCAGGAGCCAGCAGAGCACTAGCCGCTGGATCAGATGACGTCAAAGAAATAACGTCATCCTCCAGCAGCTCACTCTCGTCCACGACCGCCGATCGAGAAAGGGAAAGCCCCTACTTTAATTCATCGGCCAGGTCCACCTGAGAACCCCATGAGCTCAGTTTCCTCCGTGCCTCAGCAGCGGCGGGTCCTGAGCCCTGAGGAACCGATGGCTGACCCTCTTTCCTCGAAAAAAGGGCCAAACGAGAGCGGAGCTTCCTCATGGAAAAAAGCTCACAATGAACGCATGCTGCCCCCTCATGGACGTCACGAACACGCATGCTCTTCGCCCAAACATATGACGCAAAGATCGTGTGTGTCATCGGGTGTCAAATAACGGATCCACACACCTCCTAAACGCCGTGCTAGTGCTTGCCATATTAGTAACAAACAGAACAGCATTCTTACCAGTATGCACTTTAAACAAACAGTCTCTGAAGACGAAGAAGAGGATGACGTGTTCTCCTGGCGCACTTTTATACTGTTGTCGCACCGGTAATGACGTCATAGGCTGTCGCCAGCCAATAGCATTGTTGTGTTTAGATGTATGCTTCAGACACCGGTCACGCTGAAGGTGTTCCCCATAGCGACCCCTAGATGACGCAGTTCGAAGTTCCCTCGGAAGGGAACTATAATATACTATTAACAGAAATTAGGAGCATTAATACAGGTGAATAAATTTACCACAATTTATTTTGTGATACTAGAAGTCTGAAGAGCTGTATGTTCTTCAATTAAAACAACAAATATTGAGGGGAAAAATAGCATTTTAATTATCTTAGAATGTTTTAAAATGCTATTAATAATATAAATATTAATTAGATTAATGATATATAAATTTTTATATAATTAAAGTCATCCTGCCCCAAAAATATACTATATTAGTCAATAATAATAATATAATATAGTATTTTCTTCAAATCAAGGCAGTCACAGTCCTAACAGTTCAAACTGACAAATAAATTATGTATTTTTAATGAACAACTGAAAAGACTTATGAATCAGTCTAATGAGCCTGTTAATAATTAACATCTTAATTAACATCTGATTCACTCACTGAGCCACAAGGCATTACCTTTGGTCATATTCTGGACTCAAAAAGAACCAATAACTAATACTTTATAATGGTGGTCCTCGTGATAAAGTGTTTACCATATACATTTACATAAGAGTGAATGTAAAAAGGCCTAAAAAGAGGACAAAAAAGCTAAAAACCACCGTAAATGCTAAAAACCACATACAGATGATACTTTTCACACAGGAACTAAGCATTTTGCTCACACAAACCTATACACCCGGCACTGCCTGCAGTTTTCTTCTGAGCAACAGGCCTCTCATTTACCTCTTTTCATGAAATGCATAGATAAGAGGATACAGACTGTCAGGTTTTGTGGGAGATGGAGAGGAGAGAGGGGGTCTGCGGTGCAGACAGTACTCACCGGGCTCGAAGGGCGCTAATGGTAGACTTGTCAACCCTGCATTTGAAGAGAAAAGACAAGAAAGCATTTAGGATCAAGGAACAAACGTAGATGGCTGTAATTTGCTCGGTTTGACCCGTAAACTGAACTGGCAGGATGAAAGGAACAAAAGGGGTTAAAAAGGACATTTCTGTAATGTATCATCCCTGTATGATTTTGTTGTCGACATGGCTAGGTGAGCTTAATGCCCAATTAATGTTGACATGCAGAAAAGGTCACCCACCAGCACGGACTACCCACAATATCGCATCAAAACATAACAAGGTTGAGTCAGGCTGTGTGAAAGGGTGTGGCCGTTTATTTTTATTAAGCTTGTTTTTGATATTTCACACATTTATGTGTCACACACAGTTTCCTTTTATCAGCAGAGTGAAGGTATAGTGTTAAATGAGGACTTTTAATCTTTAAAGCATTTTTCGATTCACATGGACATCTCGGTTTTTGCATGATATGTACTGTCATATGATGTTTTTGTTGTAGTTAAAAGAATATCAAAACAAGTTAATTTTTTTTTATATAAACAAAAAAAAAATCACGTTAATTATTTTTAACACAAGTGATGCACTTACAATGACCAATCTGTAAACTTTCAAATACTCACTTATTTTAACAGTAAAACAAGACATAAACAATATGTTAACATGATTTTAGTGTGAAGAAATTGTTTACTATTTTTTTCTGTGATAAGTTATATCCAATTTTACAATTTCATTGCCATGACAACTTACAATTTTACAGCGCAATGCACACGTTTTAACAGAAGAATTGAGTGATTTATAACTTTACATTTCTGCTTTAAATGCTACAAAAATTTTGAAATTACAGTATTTTGAATAGTCTACCTTTATGAAGCACTGTATATACATAATTCATAGAAAGAAAAAGAAAAATGAAAATAGCGCTTAAAAAGAAAACACAAAATAGTAATACAAATAATAATAATTAAATTATATTGTTTAATTATATTATTATTTTTCAAGTGTTATCCCCAAAGTCACTGCACATTACTTATCATTCACTTGATTAACAATATTTTAGTGTGTTGAACCTGGAATATTCCTTTAATAGATGCTATTTTTAACATTTCTAACCATGAGAGCGGTTATGTGCAGCCGTCCGTGAAGGTACTGCTGTCAACTCCCATTACTGTAAGTAACTGAGGTTATTGTGTCTCATTTTCTTTATTATACTAGACCGATTCCCTAAAACACACAACAACAGGGAATGGAACATCCTATTCATTGAGATGATTTAGTGAGAGAGTTTGTTTGAAGATGCCACTTGGTTTGATATTTTGCAAAGAAACTCATTATAAGGGAGAACTTAAGTGTCCAAAAAATATTAGCAGGAGACTGTGAAACCCAATGGACCTACATAATGCAATGCCCGCGCAGCACCTATGACGTTCAAATGTACATGCAATATGGGAAAAAAAGAGATTTCCAGCTGCTGCAAATGCCTTTGAGCAACACACTCAGATGTGGGTTATAAATGGATGTCAAAGTGAAATGTAAAGTGCATTACAGATGGAAAACACAGTTGCATGAGCATGGTGTCTTTTCTGGTGCTGTGCAATTCATCAATCTCACTGTCCACCACAGTGAGGGAGCTTTCAGAGCTTAACAATGTAAAAATCAGACTAAATGTGGTTTAAGTGTACCTCACATGCAGGTTACTCTGTATGAAATCAGCATCTCTTATGATTTGTGTGTGTGTGTGTGTGACCATCTGTTTGTGCAAGGTGACTGTTGAGGTGTCACTATTAAAAGCATGGTGTGATAGTGACTGGGTGTGGTGGGGATGTGGGTAATTCTGAGAGAGGAAGGGTGTGGATGTGTGTGTGTGTGTGTGTGTGTGTACATGATACAGAATTTCCCACAGCAAAAAGCTGACACAGGCCCCTATATGCAGTTTTCATGTTTGCAACATTTAGTACAGAATTATTGCAGAAAATGAAATAAACCCAATGCTTTTACAAATAATACATAGGGGGCGACACAGTGGTAATACTAGCTATGCATCCATCCACCCACCTATTTTTATGCAAATTTTGGGATATGCTGGAAACACCAAGATGTGCATACATTCTGAAAATACTCATAAAAATCATATGCACTCAGTTTGATGTGTTTATCTGATAAGAAGACGTGCTCATGAATCATGATGGAAACACATTTGCCGAATAAATTCCTTTATTCGCCAAAAAAAAAAAAAAAACTCACATGACTTTGCCTCAACAGATCATGTGACTGAATAAATGTACTAACCAGCAGATCGATGTTATTTCAATCAATCTGCACAGTCCGATCGTTTCGTGTCTTTACACATCAATGTATCGTCACAAGCCGCAGGGTTTAATTTGGTTTTGTTTGTGTATGTTTTTTTGACTCTCAAAGCCATGATTCCCATCCACCTCCATTATATGACTGACAGACTGCAACGGTTAGTGTTAAAAATCTTCGTTTGTGTTCTACTGAAGAAACAAAGTCACCTACATCTTGGATGCCCTGGGGGTAAGCAGATAAGCATCAAATTTTCATTTTTGGGTGAACTATCCCTTTAACGCCAGTTTCACACATACTCCGTCTGCAGTGCGTATGCCTTGCGTTTTTTTTACGCACCCATGTTAATGAACATGGATTGACACAGAAATGTAGTAATTTCACAATAAATTGATATAATTAAAGTGGCTTTTTGGCTAGATTTAAAACAAGGAAAAGTGCACTTTTAGATAAACAAGGCAACATAATAGATGCACTTGTGGTGGTAGAAAAACAAAGTTCTTTAAGACCCGCGGGATTGCTTGTAATAAAGATTTAAAAGCAAAAGAAAAGGCACGAGGGTCGACTGTTTCTGTCAGTAGTGAGTTTTAACGTGTTGCCACTTGCTTGAGCAACTTATTATACAAACCTAGAAGTCAAATGCATGAATAATACGTTTATATTTATTGCTTTTAAACTAACGTCTATGAAAGAGCGTTACTGTACTGTGATAAAAGAGTATCACAATGCTGAAAAAGGTTTATTTTTTAAATTTTTTTACATGACTTGAAATCTAAATAATGGATAAATGTTTTTGTGGCCTAAACAGCCGTGGACTGCTAAAGCGTCCTGTGTGAAAGCACAATGAGTCCGTGCTGCTTCTGCACGCATACGCACTGCAGACGGAGTATGTGTGAAACAAGCCTTAACTTAACCATCAGCCAAAAGCCAAGGCTCAATAACCCCAATCCTCAGTCTAATGTTAACCCGAACACATAAGGCACATCCTAATTCTATGCCAAAACCTAACCATCAACCTAATGGAAAGCTTAAATATAAAAGTAGGCTCTCAGGCTAACGCTAAGGATTAACAAACCTAACCCCTAGCCTAATTCTAACTAATTAACACCAAATACAAAACCTAAATCTAACCTTAAGCCTAATTTTAAGCATAATACTGTCTGTTACCTTCAGCCTAACACAAAGTCTAAACCTAACTACTGGGTCAACTTTAAGGCTAAATAAACCCAATTCTCAACCAAACGCTAAGCCAAATCCTAACCATCGACCTAAAGTAAAGCCTAAACCAAAATTGAAGTGTAAACCCACGCCTAAATCTAAGAACTCCAGCACTCTTGTGCAATTTCCAGGCAAATTCTGAATGTTGTCACACTCTAGTGAACACATCAAACATCAAAAATGGCCAAATAGCTTTAAAAACCATTAAAAATAGCCTTTGAAAGGAAACGTTTGTTGTCAGGTAGAGATGATGTAGAGGAGGAGCAAGAGAGAAAGTAAAAGAAGAGTGCTGAAAGCTGTAAAAGCCTCAGTGGAGAGCTGAAACTGTAGCATCATAAATAAAGCATTCACTCGCTCTGATCCTTCATATTCACCATTTCCCTGTGTGGTGAAGACACACACACCATCGAAATAAGATGCATAACAGCATGTAATGATAAACATACACCTACAAAACACAATCACAACCCCACACTTACCCAACATGTGTGAGATCAAGGTTTCAATAGGGAAGCGAGAAAGGAAATGTGAAATGCTCTCAAATAGGACAGTGGTGCGAAATCATGCTAATGTGCACTGTAATGCATCTACTATTACTTTTAAATGATTTAACATTACAGAAATTATTCAGCATCTCAGTCAGAGCATCATACAGAAACTTAGTTAGCTGGTATCTGTATTGTATGTTTTAGTCATAACAATGTATGTCAGTGGGATCCAAGTTTTGGACCCCATTGTCTTTCATTATACGGACAAAATCAAAGAGACAACTAAACACATTACATGAGCAACACTTTCAATTCAAGTCATTAATAATCATTTGTTTATTAATATTAGTATGTCTACAAGAGATTGACACATTGGTGACATTCAGTGCGGTCAAGAAATGATTCTCTGGAAGTTGTGAATGCATATGAAAAAAGTAAGAGCGAGAAAGTGAAAAGCTGATTACAATTTTGCATTTATTATATGCATTTGACAGACACAGCTGTGATAAACAGTCTTGAAATGAACAAAAAGAGCTTGTAAAGAAAATATATTTGCTACTCACTTAATAAATGTCCCCAACATATTCCACTGTGGCATAATCTAAGCAATTGTCTTGGTTTATACATGGATTTCAGACTAATAGGTCTCTGTAGCAACTTTTGCAAAGTCCTGGTTCATATGAGTGAGCAAAGAAAAAACAACACTTGAACTTGAACAATGGGCAGATCCAGATGACTAGATACCCTCTGATTCATTTGCATACATGCTACTATTACGACACTCCTAACATCTTCTCCCTTAGATGTCACACAGAACTATTATTGTGATATTCCTCACTGTAAATCATTCAGCTTATAAATCAATGCAAAGCCATCATTGGAGAGTGCAAATGAATGCAGATTAAAAACAGCACATGCAAGCATGCTGACAACCATAAATAAACACCAGCAAGCACATCACAGGGCATCTGGCAGACATTTCCACATAGCCGACAGCTGATGCTGTTCCAGATGAGCTATACATACCATCCAAATCCACCAAAGGATACGCTCCTCTTCCTCCTCAGCATGGTCCCTCTTTATTCGCCTCTAACTCCAATTCGTCTTCCTCTCCCTCCTCACTGTCTCTCTTGTATGGTCCCTCTGTGCTTGTGTTTCAGTATCTCACAATCACTCTTTCTGTTTCCTCACTCTCTCGTGTGGATCGCTCTCTCTCTATGAAATGATTTCATTCTCCACCCTCTTTCTCACCCTTTGTGCATGTGTATGTGTGTGACAGTTTGGGGTTCTCGCACCTGCTATGTCACTCCCTCTCACTTCAGCGCACAACTCCACACATGTTCAGAGTAGAAGACAGGGTGGAGGAGGAAGAGAGGAGGGGCTGAACGCAGAATTTAAAAAAAATATATAAAAATCTCATTCTCTCTAGAGACCCTCTGGGCCTTCTGTCTGCTGGAATATAAAATATGAAATATGGCTGCCTGATAAGAACCAGTGACAGTGATTATAAAAATAATACAATAGAACCATAATACAATCATTTTTTGCCTTTTAATCTGTTAGCTTTCGCATTTTCATGCCTGCAACCCAGCAAACTCAATTCTTATTTTCACCTAAATGAATATTAGGATAGTGGAACGCATAAAGAAGGATGCATTAGGATTTTTGCATGAATTTTGGATGAATCTATTTTGCATTTGATCTCACGATACAACATTATCATAAAAAGACTGGCAGTGGTGTGATATTTAGCTCTAGACTGTGCCCATTGTAAAAGCAGTAATTGTGCCTAGAACTACATTACTAATAAAAAACACATTAACGCCCCCTACTGGCAAGATTAATTTAGACCAACGATTCTTCCAGTTCACTGAAACGCCCAGCCACTGAAAAGAGGCCATCAGAAAGCGACAGACTTCTCATTAATTTAGGTAAACATGAATATATTCGTTATGAGCACCAAAAAAAAAACAAACGCCATTCTGGAATTATTTTAATCACAAAATCCTTCGAGATTCCTTCAGTCTTGCCGTGCATTATTTGTGTCTTAAAGATCAATATAATCACAAAAAAATCATGGAAACAAGAAAACAAATGTTTCATCGCTGCGAGCAGGGTTCGAACCTGCGCGGGGAGACCCCATTGGATTTCAAGTCCAACGCCTTAACCACTCGGCCATCGCAGCTTACCGCTACGCCACATAGTTCGCTATAGAACCTTTATGTTATCGCACTCCTATCATATTTTAACCATTCCTAACGATTAGTTACAATTCTAAACGCACGCTATAGAACCTTTATGTTATCGCACTCCTATCATATTTTAACCATTCCTAACGATTAGTTACAATTCTAAACGCACGCTATAGAACCTTTATGTTATCGCACTCCTATCATATTTTAACCATTCCAAACGATTTGTTACAATTCTAAACACATTCGCAATAAATCCTAACACTTCCGTACTAATTCCTAACACAAGTCCTAACAATCCTAACATCTTCTTCTTCTTTCAATTTGATTGGTGGTTGGCAAACCAACTGAAAGGTGCATTTACCGCCACCTACTGGACTAGAGTGTGGGCAGTACTTTGAAAGAAAGGATAAGGAGAGGAGAAAAGAAAGAATTTTTTTTATACATACATATATATATATATATATATATATATACACACACATACTTCCTCCTTCCCCCCTATATATCTCCATCAAATTATTTCACTTATCCCAGTATTTTTCAAATAATTAGGAGACTATGTATTTCCCTAGACATTGTTCTTCCTAGCAGATTTCCCACTGTCATGTTTTGTTTTCCAACTCCCTTCTTTCTTCTTCATACCTTTTACAATCTAATTAAATATGTTTTACTGTCTCTTGTGTGTTGCAGTGGTCGCAAAGACCAGTGGGGTGTTTACCTATTCTCTGTAATGTAAAATTTAAACCAGCATGACCTATTCTAAGACGTGTAATTATCTTTCCTTCCTTTGGATTCCTGCTCTGCCTAATACTATTTAAGCCTACTTGTTTTTGTATGTGATACAGATGTCGTCCAGTATCAGTTATGTCCCAGTATTCTTGCCACATTTTGCTTGTATGTCCCTTAATAATGGTTTTGATTTCTGTTCTACATAAAGGTATTTGTATATCAACTGTTTCATGCTTTATTGCTCCTCTTGCCAGAATATCTACAATCTCATTTCCTTCCACCCCTACATGAGCAGGAACCCAAAGGAGACATCCAGCCCTTTATCATACAGTATTAAAAGTAAGTTGAATATCTGGTATATGATATCTTGTCTACGTGATGTTTTCCCAGATTGAATACTAGATAGAGCAGATAAGCTGTCAGAGAAGCTACACTCTTAAAAATAAAGGTGCTTCAAAAGGTTCTTCAAGCGATGCCATAGAACAGCGGTGGCGAACTCCGGTCCTGGAGAGCCGTAGCCCTGCAGAGTTCAGCTCCAACCCTAATTAAAACTCACCTGCTTGTAGCTTTCTAGTAACCCTTCAGACATTGATTAGCTTGTTCAGGTGTGTTTGATTAGGGTTGAAGCAAAACTCTGCAGGGCTGCGGCTCTCCAGGACTGGCGTTCGCCACCCCTGCCATAGAAGAACCATTTTTGGTTCCACAAAGAACCATTCAGTCAAAGGTTCTTTAAAGAACCATCTCTTTCTTACCTTTTTGTAATCTGAAGAGCCTTCTTTCACCACAAAGAACCTTTAGTGAAACAGAAAGGTTCTTCAGATGTTAAAGGTTCTTTATGGAACCATTTAGACAAAAAGGTTCTTCTATGGCATCGTGAAGCACCTTTATTTTTAAGAGTGTATGATTACATTTTGGTTCTGTTTATTTCCTTCCAGCCACTGTAATGCCAATAAAATTGCTAAAAGCTCTGTGTACACCAATAAATGATCTGTAATTTTGAACTATTATCCTCTGTGGCATTATTTTAGATTTTTCTTTGAACAGTTGTTGAAGGCTTATATCTACAGATGGCTTTATGAATTTCCAAGGTGGCACAGTTGATAGTGCCACAATGGAGCTTACTTGGAGCTGGCTGAGGCTTGAGTTTTGTGCTTTTGCATTTCCTATCCATCCGAAACTGTAATAATTACTTTTACTATGTTCTGAACAATCTTGTAAGATGGCCTTTGTGGGATGTACTCCGCTATGCCCTTGTAGATTTATCCAATACGCCAGCATGATCTTGATCCTCCTAATACGTAAAGGCATCTCTCCTGTCTCAACTTGTAATGCAGATACTGGTGATGATTTAAATGCTCTAGTACAAATCCAAAGTGCCTGTGCCTGTTCCACATCAAGTTTTTTAAGGTTTGATTCTGATGCTCAATCCTAACATCCAATGGTCTAAGTCAGGGGTGCCCAAACTCAGTTCTGGAGGGCCGGTGTCCTGCAGAGTTTAGCTCCAACCCCAATTAGACACACCTGAACCAGCTAATCAAGCTCTTTCTAGGCATACTAGAAACCTCCAGGCAGGTGTGTTGAGGCAAGTTGGAGCTAAACTCTGCTGGACATCGGCCCTCCAGGACCGAGTTTGGGCACCCCTTGTCTAAGTCCTAACAACTCCTAACAGGTCCGAACGGGGCAAAACAGCCATTGGCCGAAACGTAGTCACGTGCGAAGCCACATGATTACAGTCATAAAAAGAGCGGAAGCGCGCGGATGACTAGTTTATAAAGGTTAAGGCGAATTTGATATTTTTTAAACACGGAACATATTTTTAGTCAGTTTCACGTTTTCGGATTACGTGGAGGTAAGTACAATAAAACACAAAACATGAAAGAGAAGCGAGATTGTGATATAAATCGAGGTGGCCTTTCATATTGCAGCAAGCATTATTATTAATAGTAGTATTGTTATTATAGTTCTTTAAATTTGTATTTATGTCTTATAAAAATTATTAAATGTCAGATTTGAGCTTTTGGAAATAAAATATTTGTGGAAGTAAGTTTATATTATTATTATTATTATTAGGTACTGTATGTAAATTTGTATTTACATACATAATTTTTATTATATAAAGGTCCGATTTTAAAGTTTATTATTATTATTATGTAAGTATTATTAGTAATATTGTTATTATAGTTCTTTACATTTAAATGGGTGTGTGTGTGATTTTCATGTATATATTTCTATTCTTAATTTTAAACTACTTTTGGTAGTTAAGATTATTATTATATATGTAATTATTTCAGTTTGTTTATATGTTCCCTATTTATATTCCTTTGCATTATATAAAGGATGCTGGATTTAAGCTTTTTTGAATAAACCGATTTGGTAGCAAGCATATAATATATGTAATTATAGTTATTTTTATGTTTGTTTATATATTTATTTTTTGTTATTATTATCTTTTCACAGATCTGCAACAGATCACTGGAACTGTGCGTAGTCCCTGCCTGCTTCAAATGCTCCACCATCATCCCCGACCCAAAGAAACCCAAGATAACAGGATTTAATGACTACAGACCAGTGGCTCTAACATCTGGTTTGTTTATATATTTATTTTTTGTTATTATTATCTTTTCACAGATCTGCAACAGATCACTGGAACTGTGCGTAGTCCCTGCCTGCTTCAAATGCTCCACCATCATCCCCGACCCAAAGAAACCCAAGATAACAGGATTTAATGACTACAGACCAGTGGCTCTAACATCTGTGGTCATGAAGTCGTTTGAGAGGCTGGTGTTGGCTTATCTGAAGGACAGCACTGGACCATTACTGGACCCACTGCTCTTCTCCCTCTACACTAGATAAACCGCAATAACCTTATATTTTATTTGTTACCACCCCACATCCTAGTACATCCCTACATCTTATTCTATTCTATTCTATCTATATCACAACTATACATACAATTTATCTTACTTTTCAATTAAATTTTCTGTTTTTGTTTATTTATATTTGCATATATGTATTTTATTCTCATGTTATTTTTATTGTCTGTGTGTTGTCTCTGTGCACTGGACGCTTGTGACACTAAAACAAATTCCTGTTTTGAGGTGAAAAGGTGAAAAACTGTTAAAAAAAATACTTTTTCAATTGAATTTGTTTCAACTGATTTTCCTCTTTCCCCCTTGTTTTTTCCCCCCTCATTTTTTCTTTCCCCACCCATAGCAGTCCCTTTTGCCCCGTTCTAGAACATAAAGATGACCAAATAAACTGTGAATAATTTGTTTTTATTTAACAGCTGTGGTGGTGGTTACGGCATACATCTTGCACCACTGGCATCCTTTCCATTCAGTAATCAGCTTCATTTTCGGAAGATGCGATGGTGAGAATATGTGTGTAATCAATGCATCCAACCACACTGGAAATCCTAATTATTAGGTTACTTAGAGGTTGCAACAAGATTTTATCAAGTGAACGCCATTTAAAAATGGTACCGTTCAAATAAATATGCATGTGGATATAGCAAATTAAATCTATTAAATCAAAGTAAATTAAATCCTCTCCTGATGTAAGTGTAACTCCCCGCAAATTAATGCAGCCTCCTCATCTACAGGATCCCTTATAAAAATATACCGTGTCTTCATGATGAAAATGAAAGTGGTCCGGTGAGAAAAATAATCTTGTTTTCTTTTTTATTAAGATTATTTTTCTTACTCCGCTGGCAATTAATTTGACTTGTTTACCCCAGGAAACAAGACTAAATATTGTATATATATTTTCTTATATAAAAAATGTATTATGATTTAAGAATTTTTAGATATTTGTACTTGAAATAAGGCAAAAATCTCAGCAATAAAAGCAATTTTTGCTGCGTGAATGAATGAATGAGATATTTAAAGAGGGCATATGATGTTGCTAAAAAGAACATTATTTTGTGTATTTGGTGTAATGAAATGTGTTTATGCGGATTAAGGTTAAAAAACACATTATTTTCCACATACTGTACATTATTGTTTCTCCTCTATGCCCCGCCTTTCTGAAACACATTGATTTTTACAAAGCTCATTGTTCTGAAAAGCGAGGTGTGCTCTGATTGGCCAGCTATCCAGTGCATTGTGATTGGCCGAATACCTCAAGTGTGTGACGGAAATGTTACGCCCCATACCATACTGTGATGCCGTGTCCGGCCGGACCAACGAGACAAAAACATTAAAACCCATTATAAACGAGGCATTTGTTGCATCCAGTGGGGACATAATTACAGATTATAATGACTTATACTGTCTTTATACGTGTTGCATCACGCCGCGTAAACATAAAATCGTGTCTGCATTTGTGATCGGAGAAATGACAAACAACAAAACAACAAGTACACTGCCCAAAACTCAAGTTTGAATCATCAATGGCAAATCCTTAAAATATAAAAAAGTACTTACAGTCTTACAGTCTGAACAGCCGGCATTGTAGTCTACTCTCCCAGGATCAGGAAACAGTCCTCCATAAAATGCGCTGCACACATCTGAATATTTGGGTTGAACT
>NW_015505303.1:597729-608680 GCF_001515645.1 Sinocyclocheilus grahami
TAAAAATGGTACCGTTCAAATAAATATGCATGTGGATATAGCAAATTAAATCTATTAAATCAAAGTAAATTAAATCCTCTCCTGATGTAAGTGTAACTCCCCGCAAATTAATGCAGCCTCCTCATCTACAGGATCCCTTATAAAAATATACCGTGTCTTCATGATGAAAATGAAAGTGGTCCGGTGAGAAAAATAATCTTGTTTTCTTTTTTATTAAGATTATTTTTCTTACTCCGCTGGCAATTAATTTGACTTGTTTACCCCAGGAAACAAGACTAAATATTGTATATATATTTTCTTATATAAAAAATGTATTATGATTTAAGAATTTTTAGATATTTGTACTTGAAATAAGGCAAAAATCTCAGCAATAAAAGCAATTTTTGCTGCGTGAATGAATGAATGAGATATTTAAAGAGGGCATATGATGTTGCTAAAAAGAACATTATTTTGTGTATTTGGTGTAATGAAATGTGTTTATGCGGATTAAGGTTAAAAAACACATTATTTTCCACATACTGTACATTATTGTTTCTCCTCTATGCCCCGCCTTTCTGAAACACATTGATTTTTACAAAGCTCATTGTTCTGAAAAGCGAGGTGTGCTCTGATTGGCCAGCTATCCAGTGCATTGTGATTGGCCGAATACCTCAAGTGTGTGACGGAAATGTTACGCCCCATACCATACTGTGATGCCGTGTCCGGCCGGACCAACGAGACAAAAACATTAAAACCCATTATAAACGAGGCATTTGTTGCATCCAGTGGGGACATAATTACAGATTATAATGACTTATACTGTCTTTATACGTGTTGCATCACGCCGCGTAAACATAAAATCGTGTCTGCATTTGTGATCGGAGAAATGACAAACAACAAGTGCTACTCTACACTGCCCAAAACTCAAGTTTGAATCATCAATGGCAAATCCTTAAAATATAAAAAAGTACTTACAGTCTGTGAGTCAGAACAGCCGGCATTGTAGTCTACTCTCCCAGGATCAGGAAACAGTCCTCCATAAAATGCGCTGCACACATCTGAATATTTGGGTTGAACTGTTCTGGAACAGTGTTGTAAATACAACTTAATTTTCTAGTCGTGTCCTCTTTTGGAAGGCCAAACAAAGTAGTTTCACTTTCACAACGAAACACAGCGTCACACACGGCGGCCTTGAGTGAGCGGAGGCCAGCTTGTGTGAGCGGAGGCGGGCAGGCTTAAGAACGATGCGGCCGGCGGATTCGACGAAGGAGCAGCCGGCGGGCTTGCGGTAACCACATGTGACGCCCCCGGGCTGGACTCCGCTTCGTCCACGGTGAAAGCTGATCCGGCGATCCACAGAACGAAGTTAATATATTTCCTCAGTGACCAGCACGGATCAGCTCCAGGCATGACGAAGCAGATATCGTCCTCTTTTGGAAGACCAAACAAAGTAGTTTTGCTTTTACAACGAAACACACAGCGCCTTCACGACATGGCGGCGGCGACAACAACAATACTACAGCGAGAATAAAAGTTACGCCTTCTTTTTTGCGTGAACATTTAGGTGGCATTTCCCTTTTCTGGGGTTAACAAACTCTGAGTTTCCAACAAAACCCACTTTCTGGAATACACCCCAGAAAAGATTCCGCAAGTATGTGTTGTTTGAAACCCAAACCCAAACAAATTACTCCATCTTTTAAACGCACCGCCAATTAAAGTCCACTCTGTCCCGATCCAACACTGACTAAAGGTACTTGGAAAATGCATAATCTAATACAATTATGTTTGAAAACAATGTTCCACAAATCCACAACGTACGGAATACACAGCCTATTTATATATTCAAATATAAGGCTGTACAGCCATCTAGTGCTTACACTAAGGTATTATAGATGATAAGATATTAAATATAGTACTGTAAAATCCTCTTTAAAAATATTTACTTAAAATATTTATTCTAAAATATTTATTATACCCCCCCCCCAAAAAATAAATTAATATATCAGTCAATATTTTCTCTGTGATTTATTTTCTTCGTCAATCGCTCCATAACTTCGTACATAAATGTCATTCACAGGAACCGCATGTTGCCGCAGGAGGATCTGATAAATATTTAGGCCTACATTCACTCTTCTATGTAGCTATATAAGAGGCCCAACTCCTGCTGCAGAAACATCCCCCAAACCATGACACTTCCTCTTCCACCTTTCCCTGACTTCTTTATGCACTCTGGGTTCAGTCTTTCCCAAGTTTGACGATAAACATGTTTCCCATTGGACCCAAATAAATTAAACTTTTAAATGAGCAATTCCAGCTGCAGTGTTGAACTGATTGCCCATTGAGATTCTCCGCATTATCCTGTCCTTCATGGTCGACCAGCCTTTTTGGGGGACTCGAATGAATTAGTGACATACAAAGATGCAATATTCTAGAAACCACAGATTTGGAACAGCCAACTTCTCTTGCAATGGCTGCTATTGCTATCAGTGTTCTTTTTCCAATTTCTCATTTAAGTTTTTTATACTGTGCTTCAAAATATATTTATCTCATGAAATATGCCTAAAAACTGAGCTTTTTACTCCTGTTAGGATAACTTCAAATAGGACTACACAGTTACCTCGAAATTGAGGAAATTGTAGGTTGTTCTGTCATTTTGATTTTTGATCATATACTTTAAAGTCGCTTATAAAATGTGAAAAGTTATGTTTAGAAAGAGTCTATAAGATACTTTCCTGGTAAAATAAATAACTGAATAATGTTGTTCTTTACTTTTCATACCATTCTGAAAATAAAAAAGCACATCAATCTCTATTGCACATCCCAGTTTTCTATTAATATAAATTTCTAAATCATTCCAAAATAATCTTGAGTAGATACAATGATAAAACAAATACAAAGTAGGTTTTTTTTTCTTGTCCCCAAATGAAATGTTTAGATTACATCTTTCTACTTATTTTGTAAGACACTTCTGTTATTGATACAAAACTTATTAGGTATTTTTTGAGCTTTGTCCCAATATATTACCAAACAGAGGAGACCAGACGAGCCTTGCAGGCGGGAAAGAGACAGAACAAAGAGCATTTCTTATAACCTTATGGGTGGCGTGTGTCACGGCAACCCTGTTCCCACGTTCAGAAAGAAAACACTTTGTATTGTCATTTTCAACATTAGCAACGTTAATTTCAGAAAACTTTAAGTTATCTAACTGTAAAAGGTTTTAGTCTAATAGGTTTCCCGGCAAAAAATCAATTTTGCGCGTCTATGCTGCATTTCGAAAACCAATCTAACGGTTGGGTACATTTAGGTTGAATTCACGTGCTCCTGCGTCACGTGGGGATGTAGCTCAGTGGTAGAGCGCATGCTTCGCATGTATGAGGTCCCGGGTTCAATCCCCGGCATCTCCACTTTTTCAGCAATAAATTCATTATCAGGTAGTTTTTTTCCCCCGCTGGAGACTACAATAAGATCATACACTTTAATAATATTTTCATTTAAATACTAGCCGGCAATTTAGCTCTTTTTGACCATTATAAACTTCAACTGAAACTACAATAAGGTTTCATTTGACAAAAGATATACTTTTCAACCAACGGTGATCCCATAACTGCATCCAAAATTATCACAAGTAACTCTAGCAAACACAAAACTTCATATATCAGCTGGATACACAACTTTTTTTTTTTACGTCACCAAAAAAACAGCAGAAAATCCAAGAGAATGGTATTTTATACCAATCATAGGATCTTAATGCAGGAGTTGACCTAACAAATGTATAATCACTTTATTTAAGAATAACATGTGCTAATCAAATCATTAGTTAAAATGGTTAGTAGATATTAGTTCTGTATGTTTAATGCTTCCACAGCCCCTCTGGAATAACTTCAGGGGCCCCATGTTACAAAACACTGGAAACACCTTACAGTATTTTCCCACACGAAAGTAATTTCATGTGAATGTGTAAGACTTCCAAATCACTGAGCCAGCAGCTACCACTTGATTGTTTTTTTGTACAGTTAAAATAACCGAGACAGACATTAATGGCTCTAACACCATCACGGAATGCAGAATAGTAGAATAAATAAACTATTCTGCAAGTAAAGCTATTTATGCATCCTATAACATCAAAAAATAGTAGCATCACACTTATTGTTTAAAAACCATGGTTCCACTGGGGCTCGAACCCAGGACCTTCTGCGTGTAAAGCAGACGTGATAACCGCTACACTATGGAACCCACACACGCAACTCTAAACGACGTTGAAAATGACCTGAATGATACTAAATTCACCACAACTGCTAAATATGCATTCAAATCACGATTTAACACGGACAACACGTAGGCTGATATTTACTACAGTATTTAACTAAACGATTAATAATGCTACATTGTGCCTAACCGCACGGAATGAAGACGGAGAAAGGGTCATTTCATGTTAAAGGCACTACAGTTCATTTTTTCTGCATTTCATTCATTCATTTTACCACACAATGCTCTGTGCGCATGTTTGCCGGTTCGAAGTCAGAAGCTCAAACAACATCAGCGATAATGGCAAAAACCCGGACTGCAGTAACCGCAGCATTCACATCGGCAGTCGCACACGATTCAACCGCACAGACAGCTTTCTTCCGCTAGAGACATCAGACCGAACGACCAACGCACCAGCTCTGTCTGTCCATATTATTATGCAGTATATAAACATGGCGATTTATCAACATGCATCATCGCGATATGATCATCTGTATATAGATGTCAAGTCGTAGTTGATCTCTTCGAAAGGGAAAAAAGGGGAAAAGTCTTATCGGGATTTTAGGTTATTATACTAAGGCATTATACAATATAGCTTTTTAGTATACAATATAGATTATCTGTAACGTTGTGCATAAAATATCTAAAATGCCAAGACCACATGCCACTGAAGGAAACTGATTGAACTAACCAAGAATAAAGCGTCAGAAAAATATGGGATACAAGGTAGGCATGGATTTTATATTTGTCTCATCCACGCAGCATCATTTCTCCATGCATTTAGACGTTTTTGGGATTCGTTATCAAAAATAATATTGATGCCGTTTTATCTTTAGGTGTTCGGTGCATGCATTAAAAAATGAATTAACCTACACGCACATTCCTCAGTTCCTAATTTCCCCCTCTGTTTTCTATATTTACACTGCGTGTTATGTAAAACAGAATGCGGTTGCAGTAATCAGGCCTGTGCATAGTTATTTTTTATATGAACACTCTCATGTCCCATCCAAACTAATAAAGGCCATATTGTCTGATAGGCATATTTGCGTAGCTATTATTTATAGACAGTTTGTTTGTAGCCATAGCTTTGCCTGTATGTTGTCCAATTAGTATTTATTTGATTAAGGACACGATACAATACGAACACAATCCAAATCTAACAGTTTAGGTCATTTCTTGAATAAAAAGGGTAACGTTTAATATATTCACTAATCGTTCTTTTGTAAATCCATGTACAAGTATTTTAGTATGCAAACTCTTCCCTATTAAGCTGATAACATATCAGTCTATCTTAGATTATATATCTTATATTTTAGTTCTTATAATATATATATATATATATATATATATATATATATATATATTTTTTTTTTTTGCATTGGTACTATTTTCCCAATTGTCAATTTTCAAAATTCTTAGTACAAAATCACGTGTAACAGCTAATCATTCTTTTAAAACCTGATATCATACTTTCGTTACACATAATTTCTTTCCACATAATCGTTTCAAAACACAAGATTATCGTAACACAATATGAGAACATTTGGTTTAATTCTATTTAGTCAAATAATGCAGGATGGATGTTTCAAATCACCTGTTCCTGAATAAATGTTACAGTAATACAGGCTACAGCTGCCACATTAAAAAATACACTCACTTATGTAACTAACCATAATGAATACATACATAATTTATAATCCATAATGATTGTGATACCATTCATCCAGTGTGTTATGAAATTTTTTTTTGTGCATGAACAGTTTGCTGCCAAAAAATGTTCTCACCATATGACTGAATCTACACTCTAAAAAATGCTGGGTTAAATATAACCCAGCGCTGGGTTAAAAAGGGACAAACCCAGCTACACTCTTAAAAATAAAGGTGCTTCAAAAGCTTCTTCACAGCGATGCCATAGAAGAACCTTTCTGTCTAAAGGGTTCGATAAATAACCTTTAACATCTGAAGAACCTTTCTGTTTCACTAAAGGTCCTTTGTGGTGAAAGAAGGTTCTTCAGATTATAAAAAGGTAAGAAAGAGATGGTTCTTTAAAGAGCCTTTGACTGAATGGTTCTTTGTGGAACCAAAAATGGTTCTTCTATGGCATCGCTGTGAAGAAGCTTTTGAAGCACCTTTATTTTTAAGAGTGTAGCTGGGTTTGTCCCTTTTTAACCCAGCGCTGGGTTACATTTAACCCAGCATTTTTAGAGTGTATAGTTGACCTTTTCAGATGAAGGGTGAATTAAAGTAACTTGACATTCTCTACCAGAGTAAAGATTTTGTTTACAGTATCTCTTAACATAATGTAAAATGCCTCTTTTTGATGCAACAGTTACCTGTCATCTGTCTCCCTTCTTCAGATGCATCTGAAGGTTACACAATCATTGACTGTTTCCTCTCTCTTGTAATCTATCCTGTTTCATGTTCTTCAATTCTCTCTCTGTCGCTTTCATAAACACACACACACACACACTTTGAACACCGTGGTTGTGATCATCCAAAATAAATTAGCTTAACAAGAAATAATTATACTTGAATACCCCTTTCAGAAATGGCAAACTTGTTTCTCTATCTATAGTTATCTATAAATGTACCCAACGATTCATTGCTTGACCATCAAGATCAGTTGGATTAAAAGACAGACAAACATATTACAGTTTTTTTGAAAATGCTTAGTTTTTGAAACTATGGCTCCATTTCTCAAAACTCTACACACAAACATAAAATAATTAGCCACATACACGCCAAACTACACACAGATGTGAAAAATGTAAAACACTACTCTTGTGTGTCTTTTGCTTGTTCAGAGTGCAGTGGAGCACAGGAGTTTGTCAGAGCAGTCACACATACATGCATATGCACAAATACACTGTATATACAGTATGTAAAACTATAGTTTTACAAACTGATGAATTTTACACAGTTATGCAACTGAACTGAATCAATACTGAACTGACTTGAGCTGTATAATGACTATTGGTTAGAGCTGTTTTACAGCAGAATTTTAATTTGATACTATTGTGACGCTGTTAAACAATCTATATTTTATAAAGCACTTTAGAAATAAAGTTGACTTTGACTTTGCTTGTATGCATATTCTGTATGTGTATCAGTATATCTATATATAGAGATGATATATGTACAGTACTGTATACTGAATATGCATACAACACAGATGCATATTCAGTGTGTGTGTGAATCTCTCTCTCTCTCTCTCTCTCTATATATATATACATATAGACACAAATTTTAGTCAAATTTATTTCTAAAGTACTTAATAGAAAAAAAAACTTTTTTTTCAAAACACTTGGTTTTAATTTCTAAGTGAACAAACAATATATAAGTGTTTTTTTCACATATGATCACTGGGTGTAAGTAAATGAGTGTGACATTTATTGTAAATGGTAGTGTTTCCCAAATGAAACAAAATAGGTGTTGTTAGTAGTCGAGGTGTAAAGAACTGTTTAGAGTTTTGCAAAAAGTTTGTTTTACAATAGCAAATTGAGTTTAAAGCTTGTAATGTGCTTGTAGTTTTGCAGACTTGGTCTAAAGATTAGAAATATGGGTGAATGATTTCACTAAGTGGGCCTCAAGTATCACTTTTAGTGTCTAAACAATTAAAAAACCAACAACTGTAAACTGAACGGATTTCATTATATATTTAACCTTTCCTTGACTTTGAATCTGGTGTTTTTGTCATGTGATGGCATCATTATGTCATGTGATACTGTCACATGATATTAATTAGCTACACCTAATAAGGCTAATGAAAGCTGCTTAGTTGTTTTGTAGTGGTTTTAATTTTTAAAGGTTGAAAGCCATGATTTCATAGACTTCTTACATTTTAAATCCTACTTTGAATGCTGTGGACTACCATTTTTGCACTGAGCTGAATATTCCAGGTATTAATTGATAAGCCCTATTCACACCATGTTTATATATAAGTTTTGGTTACTGTCATAAAAACTAGTGTTCTGTGTAACTACTTTTTAATGTTCCCTTTATTCAGGAAATAATTATTCAAATTATTCAATTATAATTTTTTAGGCCAACCCCACTGGAACTACCACCATTTATGAAGCTAATTTGTCTGCTCCCTTTAAGGTCTTGGCTGCTTGAAATCTAGAGATGTCAAGCTGAACTGCATTACTGAACTCAGTTAGCTTAAATGTAGGGCAACCGAAGCATTTTACATATTTAACCCAACAGTTTGACATATTATAAAATCACATCAAAAGGAGGCTACAATATAATCCACTACAATTAGAAATTCTCTAGTTTATTGAACATGCTTTTTCCTTCACACTAATTTAATTACTAACCTGAGCTGACCAGGACTTCAAAGTAAATATTTGACTGTTTCAAACTATTTTCTACAGTTTTCGTTCAGCTGAATCCATGCATATGCTTCTATGTGTCTGCCAACTCCTTTTGCAGAAGACATCCTTTCATTTGCTAATATTGACTACGTTTACATCAGAAATCTAATCAGTAATCTAATTATTTACCTTATTCTAAATAAGCCAATATTATGATTATGGTGTTTACATGAGTTGCTTTTAGAATATTCCTTTCATGTTCCGGTTTTACATGTTATAGTACATAGTTTGATTAATGGCACACGTCATTACGTCCTCCTCCGGAATTTCAAGTATAAACATATAGTTCGTCTTCATGATGATGCCATGTACAGTTTTGGGTGTTTCATTTTAAATTTTATGAAAGCTTCAAGTGCAGTTAATTATTTGCATACAGATGCCGGCCGGTGTTGAAGCTCTTTTATTTGCCGTGTGTGTATCCTGTCGCAAAATGCGGCGAAAAGTCCTACACGACGGTAATAATGTGATTAAGGTGTTTACATGTCTATACTGCACTTCAGTAATGCGACTAAAATAGGAATACTCCACATGTCTTAATTCTATTTCTGTTTACTTCGATTATGACATTAGCCGGTGTTTACATGGTAGATTCTTAATCGGAGTATTGTCTTAATCGTATTAAAATCGGAGTATTGTTGTCCATGTAAATGTACTCATTGTCTGTGATTCATTATCCAGATCCCAGGGCCTGCCATGGATCGTGTTAGCCAACTTTGGCGGTTGAGGCGCCGGGCCCGACGAGGGGCCCTGTGCATGGCACTGTTCTGTATGACTATGGCTCTCCTGTACACCTTTTGCGCTGAAAACAGCATACCCGTCACAGATGCCATTTTCGGGGTGAAGGCGAGAACTCGAGCTCAGCCAAGAACGCACACAATTGTTAAGGTACTTCAAGGAGATTCCTTAACTCACACAGCCTTCTGCTCCACTGAATCTGAACATTAGCGTGAAGCAGGAATGAGTCCTAAAGCCTGGAAATGAGGTTTTCAGCTCATCTGGTTCCATTGTCCAAAGTTCAATGGGTTTTTTTGAATAGGTTTTTGGTTAAATGCTTAAGATAAGGTCTGTGATTAAGACAAGCTCAACTTTTGCAGTTTGTTTATTGCCTACCGTAAGATTTTTACTCTTGGTGATTGATAAACACTGTTCATTTGCTTCAATTATCTTGATGAACAAACATGTAAGAATCAAACTTTTGTTGGTCACAGAGCTTATTTTCTGCTGTAACCTCTTAAAAATAAAGGTGCTTAAAAGGTTCTTCACAGCGATCCACAAAGAACTATTGTCAAAGGTTCTTTAAAGAACCATCTTTCTTACCTTTTTATAATCTGAAGAACCTTCTAACACAAAGGACCTTTTGTGAAATAGAAAGGTTCTTCAGATGTTAAAGGTTCTTTATGGAACCATTTAGACAAAAAAGGTTATTTTATGGCATTGTGAAGCACCTTTATTTTTTAAGAGTATAATCCAAAAGACACTGGAAAAATCCTATTGGCTTTTATCAAGGGAACCATGTGTGACGCTAACTTCTGGGTTGGCCTACAAAATGACTTAATTCCTGCAAGACTCTATGTAGTCAAATGTAAACTGCATCCTTACTAAAAGTGACATTGATCTATTGAAGGTATTGCGGGGAACAGGAGGGTCGAAACCCATGTATACTGACCCTCAAAAGCTCCCAGGTGTTATTCCTGGAGATCCTCAAAAGCCTATTCCCATCCTGTCGTCTTCTAACTACTCAATGGAGAGCGGTACTAAGGACCGCAACCTCAGGGGCAAACGAAGAGAGCGTGGGCTATTTTACTGGCTTTTATCACAACCACTGAGACGTGCTTTAGAGACTATTTTTGGAGGCCGACGGAGAGGAGATGCGGGTGCCGCAAATGGGGATGCTGTTGTTTTTGGGCCTAATGGAGCACTCGGAGAGGTCTGGAATGAAGAGATGTCAAGTAGCATGCTGGGAAAAAGGCTGAGGAAGGTGGTGCAGAACTATCAGGTGAGGAGAAACTCGAAGAAATCTAAAAGCCTTTACTATATAACAAATGGCAAGGACTGCAACTGCTGATCAGCAAGGCGTGAAGTCTCTTCAGTTAGTATTAGGTGGCGTTTTGTATTTTACATATACAGTACAGCTTCATCCTCAGAGGATTGTTAAATGTAATATTTTACATAATCCTCTGAGGATGAAACTCTACAGCATATATAAAAATACAAAACTCTACTGCATATGTAAAAATACAAAACTCTACCTAATACTAAGCGTTACAACAAATATGATTCCATCTATCTATCTAGGGTGTGATTTGTGAACAAACTTGGGGGGGGGGGGGGGGGTTTTATCAATTTTTTGG
>NW_015505303.1:608696-615326 GCF_001515645.1 Sinocyclocheilus grahami
GTTTTTGGGGTGTTTTTGTGTAGAAAATTGGGGGGGGGGGGGGTTGTCATATCCAATTATATGGATATGACAAATTATAGCGCGATGGAGGCATTGCCTCCGCTCACGTGACTTTTCCCCATTCATCTCAATGAGCCTCCAGAAAAGTCGCACGCTTTAGAGTCTCTGTAGAAAGTCTATGGATACCTGCGGGTATCGCTGTTGGACAGTGTTACTTCAAAAGTCTAAAAGTCACTCGTTTTTATAATGTCATATTTAGTCATTAGCGTTTTTATTTTTGTAATATCGATTATTTTCTCATCCACTTTTGAGGAGAGGAGACCTTGCCTCGGAGGAGGAAATGCCCCTTATATATACATTGTCATTGTCGCTTGAAAGTTTATGAACCCTTTAGAATTTTCTACAAACCCGATTCCAAAAAAGTTGGGACAATGTACAAATTGTGAATAAAAACAGAATGCAATGATGTGGAAGTTTCAAATTTCAATATTTCATTCAGAATACAACAGATGACATATCAAATGTTTAAACTGAGAAAATGTATCATTTTAAGGGAAAAATAAGTTGATTTTAAATTTCATGGCATCAATACATCTCAAAAAAGTTGGGACAAGGCCATGTTTACCACTGTGTGGCATCCCCTCTTCTTTTTATAACAGTCTGCAAACTACTCTGAGAGGCTCTTTTTATACCCAATCATGTTGCCAATTGACCTAATAAGTTGCAAATTGGTCCTCCAGCTGTTCCTTATATGTACATTTAACTTTTCCGGCCTCTTATTGCTACCTGTCCCAACTTTTTTGGAATGTGTAGCTCTCATGAAATCCAAAATGAGCCAATATTTGGCATGACCTTTCAAAATGTCTCACTTTCAACATTTGATATATTATCTATATTCTATTGTGAATAAAATATAAGTTTATGAGATTTGTAAATTATTCCATTCCTTTTTTTACTCACAATTTGTACAGTGTCCCAACTTTTTTGGAATTGGGTTTGTATATTTCTGCATAAATATGTCACAAAACATTATCAAAATTTCAAGTCCTAAAAGTAGACAAAGAGAACCCAAACAAACAAGTGAGACAAAAATATGTTCCTTGTCATTTATTTAGGAAAATGACACCAATGTTACATCTCTGTGAGTGGCAAAGGTATGTGAACCTCTAGGATTGGCAGTTAATTTGAAGGTGAAATTAGTCTTTCAGAGTTTGTTTTCAATCAGTGAAATAACTATCAGGTGTCAGTGCGTGCCCTGTTTTATTTAAAGAACAGGGATCAAAGTCTGATCATGTTTGTGGAAGTGTATCAAGCCATGAACAAAGGAGATCTCGGAGGACCTCAGAAAAAGAGTTGCTGTTGCTCATTAGGCTAGAAAAAGTTACAAAAACATCTCAAGTGTTTTGACTCCACAAATCCACAGTCGGACAGATTGTGTACAAATGAGGAAATTCAAGACCACCGTTACCCTCCCCAGGAGTGATTGACCAACAAAGATCACTCCGAAAGCAAGACGTGTAATAGTCTGCAAGGTTGCAAAGGAACCCAGGGTAACTTTTAGCAACTAAAGCTTTCTCACATTGGCTAATGTTCATGAGTCCACCATCAGGAGAACACTGAACAACCACGGCGTGCATGGTGCATCCGAAAAGAACATTGCTGCCCATCTGCAGTTTGCTAAAGATCATGTGGACAAGCCAGAGGGCTACTGGAGAAATGGTTTGTGAACAAATGATGCCAAAATATAACTTTTTGGTTTAAATGAGAAGTGTTATGTTTGAAGAAAAGAACACACTGCATTCCAGCATAAGAACTTTATACCATCTGTGAAAGATGGTGGTGGTATCATGGTTTGGGCCTGTTTTGCTGCATCTGGACCAGGACAGTTTGCCATCATTGATGGAACAATGAAGTATAATTATATCAGGACATCTGTCTGAACTAATTCTCAAGAGAAAGTGGGTCATGCAGCAAGACAACGACCCCAAGCACACAAGATGTTCTACCAAAGAATGGTTAAAGAAGAACAAAGCGAATGTTTCGTAATGGTCAAGTCAAAGCCCGGACCTTAATCCAATTGAAATTGTGGCAGGAGTTGAAGCAAGCAGTTCATAGGAGGAAACCCACCAACATCACAGAGCTGAAGAGGTTCTGTACTGAGGAATGGAGGCACAAGATGTTGTGCAGGACTGATCAGCAGTTACAAGAAACATTACCTGCAGTTATTGGTGCAAAAGGGGGTCAGACCAGATACTGAAAGCTGTTGCCACTCACAGATATGCAACACTGGATCATTTTTCTTAGTAAATAAATAAATGGCAAAGAAAATATTTTTGTCTTATTTGTTTGTTTGGGTTCTCTTTGTCTACTTTCAGGACTTGTGTGAAACTGATTATGTTTTGAGTGATATTTATGCAGAAATATAGAAAATTCTAATGGGTTCACAAACTTTGAAGCAGCACGGTATATATACATATTTGGCAGCTGTTACAGAAACATTTTTACAATAAATATTCAGATTTGACCTTGAGATTAAATGGCTTCAATATTTGACCACTATTTATGATAATACTTGGTTACAATGACACGAATAGTTCTTATTTCTGCCAGGAATGCAAAATCAACCTGGAGTTAATGATATTTTGAATAGAATAACGAGACATAAACCTGTACATATTCAATCGCGTTTGCATCCATTTAATCTTGATCAGTGCTTCGCTACACAACATACAAACTTTTACTTCAAAAGTGCGCACATTATGTATTCACACGATTACTTCACATTTATTTAATCGGAATATAGAACCATATTTACTTAATGACTCGCAGAAAGACGATTCTCTTCCGATCCAGTCAATATTGCGTGATCATAATTCCCAAATTACGGTGACTGTAAACTTCTACATTCTGTCTCCTAATGTATTTATTCGTCAGTCTATGGTATACAATATCTGCATTAGGTCCCAGTAGAGTGAGTTTTGAGCAAAAACATTATGTATTAATCTCATACTGTCACTCTGAAATGGACAAATGGCTTGCACTGAATTTTTGAAAAGCCCTGCTTGGATTGAGGCCCGTGAAGCAGGATCACGAAACCCAGACCATCTCTATTAAGCGGGGGCGTTGGCCGTTAAAGTCCATTTCTGATTTTATTGTCAGGGGGTAAAATCGCTGTTTTTGAAATAACTAAGCCTCATTGCTTGTAGAGAGAGGCGCGCAGACGCAGGTTCTCACACGCAACTTTCATCCTCTCTCTCTCTCTCTCACTCTCAATTCAATTAAGCTTAATTAGCATGACTGTGTAACACAATGTTGCCAAAGCATTAACATATATATATATATATATATATATATATACATCTAACATTGTGAATGGTTAATACATATTTAGCAGCTAGTGCAGCTGTGTTGTCATCAAGTAAAAAGGGCATTTTCTCAGTATCACTAAGTTCAGTAAATGATGGGATCAGGGCTTCAAATCTGGGGAGAAATGTTCCCCTCACATTGTGATATTTAGGACAAATCAGCAGAAAGTGTTTCTCGTTCTCTATTTGCTGTAGATCACAGTTTCTACAGATTCTCTGCTCTTGCTCTGTCCATGTTTGTCTATGTCTTCCTCTCTCTATTTCTAAATCATGGTAACTAAATCTGTATTTGGAGAGGATTTGTCTTTCTTTAAATGGTTTATTCAATAAATAATTGCCAAATTTAGTGGTTCTGTTTAGGGTTGAGTAGCATTGGAGTTTATTTTGGAGGTCAAAGTGTATTTTTAGAGATTCATCATGAGTGTCTTTTAGATTTTTGTCAATTTCTTTAATAATCTTTCTAGCTTGTACTTATTTGAACAATGTCTAAGAACTTGGTATTACAACCACTTCTTGTGTCTGTTTGCCTCTCTTAAGAAGAATCGCTTTATGTATCCCCCAATTGTAAGTCGCTTTGGATAAAAGCGTCTGCTAAATGACTAAATGTAAATGTAAATGTAAATGTAAATAATGGCTTTGGGGTTGAAGCTGTAGTCAGTGAGGAGCTGGGTTTTATGGACTAACTGAAGAGCGAGTGTGTTTAGAGGATGAGTCTCTCTCTCTCTCAGGGTTTCTGCAGGATTTTTAAGCTCAAATTTAAGACCTTTTTAAGACCTGCACAAATAAAATTAATACCATATGAGCGGGGTAGGGCAATGTCTATAGTACCATATTAAACCGTAAAATTACTGTAAAAAGCATAATTTACAGTTCAGATACAAGTTT
The DNA here is from genome assembly GCF_001515645.1 of Sinocyclocheilus grahami. Classification (NCBI taxonomy): domain Eukaryota; kingdom Metazoa; phylum Chordata; class Actinopteri; order Cypriniformes; family Cyprinidae; genus Sinocyclocheilus; species Sinocyclocheilus grahami. Next base: position 612,947 of record NW_015505303.1, read on the forward strand.
ACACAAAAACAAAATGTTATAAAATGATAAACTTTACATTTCAGCCTTTAAACCATTTTTAAGAAAATGGAGGAGTCAAAAGTATTAATTATTATATTAATTTAAACAATTATGATAAAAAAATTATTATATCAATGAAATAACATAAATTAGGGGTGTGCGATATTGACAAAAAATTGTATCTCGATTAATATAAGATATATCACAATAATTAGACAATATTTTGCTATAGAGTGTGTTATTGTGCTGATATCTTATCTCTAATTGTGCTGACAGCTGACTCCTGAATTTTTTTTGATAATCTTCATATGCTGTGTGGTCAGTTCACAGCTGTAATAGAAATTAATTAAACTTCCAAGTTACAAGTTTTATAGGCATTTTTACCTTTTAAGCCATTTTTTCTAAAAGTGTGCACCATCTTTTGAGTCAAATTCTTGCATTTGGGCTGTTACCAAGCAAATGAAATCGGTATCAACAAAATTGATCTTTGCAATGCAGAGGAAACACAGAAGCTGCATTAGAAGTGGCATTTAGATGTATTTACACACTGTTTAATGCAGCTCTGAGGGACATGGAATACTTTAACCTGCAGTTACAAATGCATGAATAATGTTTTGATATTTTAAACATAAAACATTGAAAACTGATGTTTGAAATTATTAAAAAAATGAAAAGGTACCTTAAATATGAAATTAAAACCGCCAGGTGGCAGCAAGTCACTGTTAAGTGAGTCATTACGATTGAACCGAATCATTTAAACAGTTGATTCATTCAGGAACAAAACATCACCATTTTGCTCAGAGACGCAAAATAGCACTGTGGCTGTGTTTGGAATGATTTTTGTTGGAGACATAGAGCAAAAACAGGAAATATGATGTCTAAAACGTAAGTCTCTTAATATTAACTACTTGTTTATTGAACTGTTGTATAAAATGCATTTTTCTAAATGCATTTTAATAGACCGATTAATGCAGTGAAAAAATGCAATATAAATGCGCGCACTCACTAGTCTAACCTACTAGACTTCATAATCTAATGTATGCGTGCACTCTGTAGGTGTTTTGTTTTGCTTTTCGCGAGATACTCGATAATATCACATCGCACACCCCTATACTGTTTAGATTTTTATAATGCATTGTCGTCTTATCAATCCACCAGTTCACATTTAAAGCTCTGCGTGTTTGCGGGGTAAAAACATGGGTCGGTTTTTGCATTGGTCTGAACTCTGAACAAAACAACAGTTTTTTTTTTGTTGAAAATGCTCATTCATTCTCTGCCAGCAGGTGGAGCGTTTGGTAGAAATATAACCATTTCCCCGGTAACGCTGTACACAAAGCAGCGGACTTTGAACGTGCAGTGCTCGTTTATAGCCTTTTGAAGTTTAATCATCACATTCAGCCATATCGCAATTCTGGTCTTTCCGTCCCCAAATTTAAGACCTCTTGAAATCATAATTAAGACTTTCTTGTAAAATGTAAGGCTTTTTAAGGCTTTAAATTTGATACAACTAGATTTAAGACTTTTATTAAGACCCGCGGAAACCCTGAGATCTATCATAATCTTTTTTGTTTTTGTTTTAGGCAATGAATAAATATGGAGTTCGTTACCCTGGACCTGAGAGTGCAGCACGTCGTTCTAAACTCAGTGGCCCTGAACTTCTTTGTCAAATCAAGAAGATGGTTCAGATTGCAACTTTAACACCAGATATGGAGCCATTTTCTGGGTTTCCTTGGGCCTCTCAGTTACCTCTGCGGCAAATAACTGCTGATATCGGCCCATTTAAGACCTGCGCAGTGGTATCGTCTGCAGGTTCTCTCAAAAACTCTGGATTAGGAAAGGAAATAGGTAATACCTAAATTTATAACATAAGCAGTACCTACAGTCGTGGTCAGAATTATTGGCACTCTTGGTAAATATGATCAAAGAAGGCTGTGGAAATCAGAGGCGGACAAAGTACTCAACTCTATTACTTGAGTGAAAGTACAGATACTGCTGGTCAAATATTACTCCATTACAAGTAAAAGTTGTAAAGACAGATTTTTACTTAAGTAAAAGTACAGAAGTACTTGCTTTTAAAAGTACTTAAGTACCAAAAGTACATTTCCTTTTTTATGTCCATGCACGTTTTATTGTTTATTGTACGTGCATGTTTTATTGTAGTACGTAATACTTGCAATACTTCTGATGCAACCTAGAATACATTACACCTACTAGCTTATAGTATCTTTGGAATAAAGAGCTTTTAGAATGTTAAAAACCTATGGGGGAAAAAATTAACACCCCTACCCACCCCCACAAAAGCAGGATGGTAGTGATCTCACACAGCTCTGACAGTGTGTGTGCACACATCTATGTGTAACCATTTGTCCACATTTGAACA
>NW_015505303.1:615620-617411 GCF_001515645.1 Sinocyclocheilus grahami
TGGTCAGAATTATTGGCACCCTTGGTAAATATGATCAAAGAAGGCTGTGAAAATAAATCTGCATTGTTAATCATTTTGATCTTTTATTTAAAAAAATTCACATAAATCTAACCTTTCATTGGAGAATAAGAATTTAAAATGGGGGGAAATATCATGACATAAACGTTTTTCTCTAATACACATTGGACACAATTAACGACACCCTTTTATTCAACGCTTTTTGAAACCTCCATTTGGCATAATAACAGCTCTGAGTTTTCTCCTATAATGCCTGATGAGGTTAGAGAGCACCTGACAAGAGATCAGAGACAATTCCTTCATCCAGAATCTCTCCAGACCCTTCATGTTCACAGCTCCATGATGGTGCTTCTTCTCTTCAGTTCACCACACTCATTTTCTATAGGGTTCAGGTCAGAGAACTGGAATGGCCATAGCAGAAGCTTGGTTTTGTGCCCAGTGACCCATTTTTGTGTTGGTTTTTAAGGTTTGTTTTTGGATTATTGTCCGGTTGGAAGATCTAAACATGGCCCATTATAAGATTTCTAACAGAGTCAGTCAATTTTAGTTTTTTTTATCTGTTGGTATTTGATAGAATCAAAGATGCCATGTATCTAAACAAGATGTCCAGGACCTCCAGCAGGAATATAGGCCCACAACAGTAAAAATACAGCAGTATATTTCATTGTACACATGGGGTACTTTTTATCCCTGTGTGCACCAAACCCATCTAGAGTGTTTGTTGCTAAAAAGCTAATTTTTTTAGTTACATCTGACCATAGAAGCCAGTCCCTTATTGAAGTTCCAAATCGTGTCTGACAACAGAATATGCTGGGGATTGTTTTTGGATGAGAGCATTTTCTTTTCTTGATTTTTTTTTTTTCCTTGATTTTTTTTCTTGAAACCCTCCCAAACAACGTGTGGTGTAGGTGCCGGGTTTTTTATTATTTATTTTATTTTTTTAAAGGTTTTCTGACCCTGAAACTCCACTATTTTCTGCAATTCTCCAGCTGTGGTCCTTGGAGAGTCTTTAGCCACTCAAACTCTCCTCCTCACCATGCATTAGGACGATACAGACACGCGTCCTCTTCCAGGCAGATTTGTAAAATTTTCTGTTGATTGGAAATTCTTAATTATTGCCCTGATGGTGGAAATGGGAATTTTTTTAGCTCTAGCTCTTTTCTTAAAGTCACTTTCTAATTTGTGAAGCTCAATTATCTTTTGCTGCACATCAGAAATGTATTCTTGGGTTTTCTCATTGTGATTAAGGGAATTTTGCCTTTGTTTTCCCTCCTATTTATATTCCTGTGAAACAGGAAGCCATGGCTGGATAATTTCATGTTCGTAATCACCCTGGTATGCTCAAAATTGTACATATGAATGGGAATATACTTCACAGATATTTTACTCATAAGAATTTCTAGGGGTGCCAATAATTGTGTCCAAGGTGTATTTGAGAAAAACATTTATTTCATAATGAGATTTTCCCCTATTTTCAATTGTTTTAGTTCAATGAAAGGTTAGATATTTGTGATTAAAAAAAAAATAAAAGATCAAAATGATAAACAATGCAGATTTATTTTCACAGCCTTCTTTGATCATATTTACCAAGGGTGCCAATAATTCTGACCACGACTGTATTTCTTTGACCTGAAATTGAATGTACCTCTGAGGAAAAAAGAAAAAAGTAAACCATTATACAAGAGATTAGATATCTTAAGTACGTCACCAGACATTACTATAAAGTTATGTAACTAAGCATTTTGGCTTAAATTTCCACACACAAAAAAAAAA
>NW_015505303.1:618851-650073 GCF_001515645.1 Sinocyclocheilus grahami
TATATTTCATTGTACACATGGGGTACTTTTTATCCCTGTGCGCACCAAACCCATCCTGAGTGTTTGTTGCTAAAAAGCTATTTTTTTTAGTTACATCTGACCATAGAAGCCAGTCCCTTATTGAAGTTCCAAATCGTGTCTGACAACAGAATATGCTGGGGATTGTTTTTGGATGAGAGCATTTTCTTTTCTTGATTTTTTTTTTTTCCTTGATTTTTTTTCTTGAAACCCTCCCAAACAACGTGTGGTGTAGGTGCCGGGTTTTTTATTATTTATTTTATTTTTTTAAAGGTTTTCTGACCCTGAAACTCCACTATTTTCTGCAATTCTCCAGCTGTGGTCCTTGGAGAGTCTTTAGCCACTCAAACTCTCCTCCTCACCATGCATTAGGACGATACAGACACGCGTCCTCTTCCAGGCAGATTTGTAAAATTTTTCTATTGATTGGAAATTCTTAATTATTGCCCTGATGGTGGAAATGGGAATTTTTTTAGCTCTAGCTCTTTTCTTAAAGTCACTTTCTAATTTGTGAAGCTCAATTATCTTTTGCTGCACATCAGAAATGTATTCTTGGGTTTTCTCATTGTGATTAAGGGAATTTTGCCTTTGTTTTCCCTCCTATTTATATTCCTGTGAAACAGGAAGCCATGGCTGGATAATTTCATGTTCGTAATCACCCTGGTATGCTCAAAATTGTACATATGAATGGGAATATACTTCACAGATATTTTACTCATAAGAATTTCTAGGGGTGCCAATAATTGTGTCCAAGGTGTATTTGAGAAAAACATTTATTTCATAATGAGATTTTCCCCTATTTTCAATTGTTTTAGTTCAATGAAAGGTTAGATATTTGTGATTAAAAAAAAAATAAAAGATCAAAATGATAAACAATGCAGATTTATTTTCACAGCCTTCTTTGATCATATTTACCAAGGGTGCCAATAATTCTGACCACGACTGTATTTCTTTGACCTGAAATTGAATGTACCTCTGAGGAAAAAAGAAAAAAGTAAACCATTATACAAGAGATTAGATATCTTAAGTACGTCACCAGACATTACTATAAAGTTATGTAACTAAGCATTTTGGCTTAAATTTCCACACACACAAAAAAAAGTAGGGACAATGAAGAATACACGTGCAAAAATCACATACTCTAAGTGGCCTAAATGTGATAAGATTACGTTTTATACAGACATATTTCATCTTCAATAAACTTCATCATACAGTGAGGTGTTATACCCTGAGCTGCGGCTGTTCCTCTGCATGACCCTCTGAATTCTCTGAAATCTAATGACATTAAAGGGGTCATATGATGTTGCTAAAAAGAACATTATTTTGTGTATTTGGTGTAATGAAATGTGTTTGTGCGGTTTAAAGTTAAAAAACATATTATTTTCCAAAATACACAAAAAAAAAAAAAAAAAAAAAAAAAAAAAAAAAAAATATATATATATATATATATATTGTTGATTTAATGATTATTTTCACTACTATCAATATTATCTGATTATCGCTAAAGAAAACCTCTTGAATTCTAGATGCACATGATGCAGTGATACGGTTCAATGCTGCACCAACAACAGGCTTTGAGAAAGATGTGGGCTCTAAAACAACAGTGCGTCTGATCAATTCCCAGGTAGTTTCTTTGATAACTGGTGAAAAGTTAAAATAACATGCAGTAATAAGCTCCTAAAAAACATAATGTCTGTTTATTGCATAGGTAATGGCATCTGAAGATCACCATTTCCTCTCCAGTTCTTTGTACAGTGCTGGGATTTTAGTGAGCTGGGATCCAGGCCCTTATTCCTCTGATCTACAGGAGGTAAGAACTCACTTTTCCACTTTCTAGCATTTGGCACGTTCACAAACTTCCAAAATGTCATGCTTAATTAGCAAGTTTCAACACAAAGGCTTAGTCGTAGCTTTAGTATGTAGGGCTGAACGATTAATTGCATTTGCGATAATATCGCGATGTGAAAACGTGACACGCGAGAGTAAAGAGGTGTGTTCGACTTGAAGATCGATCGGTGTATGACATCAAAGTACGGCGAGAGAAAGCATAAGGAGATGTCCGCGCTCTCATAGCTCTACAAAATTGTATAAAAATGTTTACTGTTGATTCTAAATTAGATTTAGAAATGATAAAATACACACTATAATTTACTCTAAAATACTGTTAAAAATGTTGGCTAAAATAATAAAATCGTGTGTGTGTGTATATAGATAGATAGGTAGGACTGGGCAAGTTAACATGTTGTTAACGCACTAATTGATTAATGCCAACAATTATTTTATCGCACATTAACGCAGTTTTTTTATTATTATGAAAGTCCGTTGCTCGCTAGCTCTGCATACACACAGACAAACCATGGGTCACCGGAGAGGTGGCATGTAGAATCCGTGTATCATTCGATCTTTGATTTAATATTGAAAGTAGAAAAATTAGAAAACGGCTCCTTTTTCGTTTTTTGAAAAAAAGAAAAAGAAAAAAAAGGAGCCGTTTTCTCATTTGTCTACTTTCAAGGAGAATTCGGCTTAAATTTTTGTTTTTCGTTCATGGGTGGAAAAATGAATAAACAGCTGAAGTTCAAACCGTGCCTTCATCAGTTCTCACAAAGTGCAGAAAATGTCTGAGAGCACAAGAAACAGAGAAATATAACCAAGGAAAACATGATTTTGTGTGCAATTCGGATCATTTTTTTTTAAATATTTCAGTTTTGTGCAATATGATTTTAAATGTTTAAAGTTTTGATTCGTGCTTATTATAATTTTTTTTAATGCGTTATTAAATTTTATTTACACTTATTCTTTTTTGATCCGTGAACATTGTTTGCTATTCTGAAAACTTTGCTTTCGTTTTTTAAATTGTGCAATATAATTTTACTTGCGTTTTTACATTTTGGTTTCACGCTTGTTATTTTTTTTTTATCCGTGACTGTAATACATTTGGCGGGAATATGATCCCATAGATGGCCACAGCATAAACCGTTTTAAAAAGCTTTGAGTAATGAACCTTTTTCCGATACAATTGTGTTGAAAGCTTCGCTGGTTCATAACGCTTCACTTCGCCATCACTACTGTATAGTTCAAAGAATGTCATGCACTATCATTTTAACTTATCACAGCACTCATTTGTAAACCACTTTGGATAAAAGCGTCTGCTAAATGATTAAATGTAAATGTATAAAATGTAAAAAATTGTAATAATGAAAAATGAGTGCACGTTTCCAATGTATGTAAGGTAAAATACAAAACCTCTGACATGGAGTGGATATAGTAGAAAAATAGAAAAGGCTCATGCTGCACGTATCAGAAGTTCAGCGCTCCGACACTACATGCATACCGCGCCCGAGCCCAACTGAACCGCGCTCTGGCCCACTTCCAACCAAGCCAGCGACGGCTAAACGAACCGCGCCCGTGCGCTGCACGGAGCGATCACACTAGTCAAATGAAACGGGCTTTGGTGGTCAAATGCGCTCGGGCACGGTTAAGATTGCCTAGCGTGATACACCCTTAGGGTGCTTTCACACCTGTAGATCGATTGCTTTGTTCCGAAACGGGATTAAAATTATTCCACCTCGTTCAGGCGATCTTGGACCGATTGTTTTGGCGCGGATCCGAGCGCAATTGCTGTGTTCACATATGCCCAAACGAACCGAGCTAAGGGGGGAAACGCGCCAGGTTCCGAAACAACGAGCCATGTGTGAAAGCACCCTTACAAGAAAAAAACATCATCTTATATTCGGGACAATACGGTAGTATCTGTTCTGTGCTCCGGCACGGTTAGCGATCACACTGCATGCATACCGCGCCCAAGCCTAACTGAACCGTGCCCTGGCCCACCTCTTCCAACTGGGCCAGGGCCGGCTAAACGAACCGCGTCCGAGCGCGGCACGGAGCGCTCACATTAGTCAAACGAACCGGGCTTTGGGGGTCAAACGCGCTCGGGCACGGTTCAAAAAGCCTAGTGTGAGTACACCCTTATTTTCCCGCATCCCGCACACATGAGTCTCTACCCACCCGCACTCGCTCATCAATTGTTGTCCCATGCCATACTCTGTTGCGTTGGGTCCCGCGATCATGCAGGTCTCGACTAGGAAGGTGCCTGTTAACTGTTATGATCGAGGCTCTGGACTCTGAGCATAACTTGTTTTTCTATAATAAACTATAACATATTTTCTATAAAAACGTTAATGCCCTGGCAGTGGCAAATAGCTTTGGTTTTCTATTTAATTTGATTACATTAATATTATAAATTGAGATTACAAGAAATATTTTAACTGCTACTATGTAATGAAATACTGCTGTAAAAAAATCACCTTATTTGTTTAAAGTATTTGCAAACCAAATGTTAATGCACTTTTGTTCATATAGCAGAATAGTGCACAATACACTGCTTTTGAATTCATTATTGAATTTTGTGCATAATGCGATTAATCTCAGAAAATCATGCGATTAATCGCAATTAAAAAGTTTAATCGTTGCCCAGCACTAATATATATATATATATATATATATATATATAGATAGAGAGAGAGAGATTTAGATTTGGTTTAGATTTTATTTTTGTATATCTGCGTTTTAAGTCAATTTTAATTAGTGTTTGTCTTTTTTATTACTTTTTGTTGTTTTTAAATATAATTTTTATACATTTTTACTAAAGTTTATTTTACTACATCAGGGTAAACTAAATTAAAATTAAATGTTGCCTCGTTAAGTAGCTGAAATAAAATAAGTTTTATATTTTATTTACTTCCAAGTAATGAAAATGTTTTCAATGGTTTTAGTTGAACATGATAACCCTGATTGTAATATACAATAACTATAATTTAATTTCTTTAACTTTATTCAAAACTGTTTCATGTTGACCCTAAAATAATGATTGAAAGAATGAAAAAATAATTGAAATGTGAAACAATTATATTATACACAATAACTGAGGTTTTGTAAACATTCCAGATTTTATAAATTTGATTTGTTATTTCTCTTTTTATTTTTCCTTTCAGTGGTTCAACAAGACAGATTACCCTATATTTAAGCAGTATCAGCGATATCGACGATTACACCCTCAACAGCCATTTTATATTCTGCACCCACGAATGGAATGGCAGCTGTGGCAGCGAATACAAGACAATATGGTGGAGACGATACAAAAAAACCCACCCTCATCAGGCTTGTTGGGTAAGTTATACGGAGTTAGAAAAAACAAACCAGGTAAAATTTAACCACAAATGGTAAAAAAAAAAAAAAAAACTATATTTAATGGGTTGGAGCTGAACTCTGCAGGACACCGGACCGAGTTTGGACAGCCCTGCGCTAAACCACTACGGATGCTTTCTGCCGCTAGCGCTCTTCCGTGTTTTGGCACCCTGGGAAATTTGAATTCGCAGAAGAAGAAAACAGCGGTTGTTTGCACGCAAAATTATGAATGAACATAGCTGTAATTTACGTTTCTGTGTATTGTTTGTCATTCACACGTCATCTGTTGATTACAAGCTAAATTATGAATGGACGTAACCATCATTATTATTTTTGTAATGAGATTACATGTATTCCACAGTTCAAAAATGTTTTCTGACCATGGTTTTACTATAGTAACCATAATTTAGCCATGGTATTTTAGTTGAATCACAACAATACATTTACTATTGTTGTTATTGTATTGGGCATTTGCAGTACAGCCATGAAATTGTAAATGAATATCAATCAGCCAAGAACAGTAGGATTACTAGTTTGACTATAGTAACATTATGGTTTATATATATATACACAGTATGTTATATGTGTGTGTGTGTGTGTATGTATGTATATGTGCGCGTGTGTTTATTTGTGTCTGTAATAGAATTATTGCTTTTTGTAATATTGCTATTTTGTAGTTCTTGTAGAGACCACTGTTTGTACACTGCCTGTGCCCTTGCTGTCATCTTTTCCTGGTACCCAAGCAGATCCTCAGTCAGAAACAGGTAAATATTTGACACATTAACACCATACACAAAAGGTTTCTGCACGTTTTAAAGTCTTAAAATGTCTTCATTTACCCTTACACAAATTAATGCCTTAAGAAAGTTTTAAATCAGAGTAGAAAGTCTTAAATTCATAAAATGATGGCATTAAATGTTGGATGCATAGCAAAAAGTGAAGGAATCTCTTCCTCTGTGTTTTGTCTCGTTTTCCAATACAAACATCAAACATCTTTCAATCAAGATATGTTTATTTCACATCCAAATGTAAAATGAAGTCTTGACAAATTTAATAAAATTAAATGAGTTTACACTTAAAACAATATTTGTCAATGAGGTGTCAAAACTTCCCTTTAAATTAAGTTGACTTTTTTGCCAAACGGCAGATATTAGTTCTTGTTTTAATCACAAAATCACTTCAAACAAGACTTCATATTTCATGTCATTTTGGATCTCCAGTAAATGTATCTTTATTTAAGAATCTTTAGGCATTTGCACTGGAAAACAAGACAAAAATACAGAGGAAGAACATCACATTTTTGCAGCATGATCTGAATGTACAGCAAAATATACTGTATTTCCATATTCTTTTGTCTGGGAGCGGACTATTTCAGTGCATTTTTGTAAAATGAATTAAATTATGAATATCTGTTGGAAGTTGTATTTTCAAACTCGTGTTTCTCTACAGACATTTACATTCACAGAACATATTTGTGTTTTTCCTTGTTTGTTCCTCAAATTGTATTTATTTGGTCTTAAAAAGATCTTAACTTTACCTTCATAAAACCTGCAGAAACTCTGTTTCCTTACACATTAAACTAAATATTCAACTTGTTGCAGACACCACTGGTACACTGCCTGTGCCCTCGCTGTCCTCATCTCATGGTTCCCATGTGGAGCCTCGATCAGAATTTTCTGAATGCAGAAATTGATTCATTTTTTCCCCTCTGTATAGGAACTACATATATGCCACCTCTGCCTATGCTGGCCTCGCCTGCAACCTGTACTGGACCTGTGAAGACTGGTGGCAGGGTGTTTGTACTGGACCACAAACGCGGAGCCCATTGACAACTTGCTTAATAAACACCATGGGAAGAAGGACATCCTCAGGACTATGCAGCAATGATCCACAATTCCTCTACTGATCCAAACAGCATGCTCCATTCGACCACAAAACTGCACATTTCACAGTATGACAAGCACCTGGCCAAACTGCTGAACACCAGTTCATCATTAAACAACTCCAGAGAAACGTCTTTAAAGGAGGTAGTAAAACAACCAGAGCGCCAGTGGTAACAATGAAGCCCGTGGATGTAAACCCACCAGCACCTGCTCTGACCACACTCCTAACTCATGACACCATTGAGAGAATTGTATTATGGAGCGGCAGCAGCAGCAACCTGAGCAGGAGAAGAAGAAACAAACAAAGACTTGTCTTGCTTGTGGACAGCCAAAGATGGTTCCTCTATCCACTTTTGTTTTAAAGGTCCCATACTTTACACCTTTCTGGAGTTTTATTTTAGGTTTTGATGTCCTTAAGTATATATATTTGCGGTATAAGTACCAAAAACCATCTCAATATATTTTTACAGCTCCTTTCTCAGGAGCTCTGCTGAGAACAGGTCGAGTTTGGCCTGTCTAATTAATATTCATGAGCCTATCTTCTGATTGGCCTGTTGTTTTCTGAGTGACGCATGGCCAGGCCAACCACAGGTAACTAGGGTCAGCGACGTCACAGCGCTAGCTGGAGGCAGCAAAACAAAGTTTATACCATACCATAGAAACTAGTTTCTATGGTTCTGGAAACACTCAATTGGTCATTTTACTTAAGTGTTGACTTCAATTAAATCACTTAAATTAATTTTCATTGAATACTTAAAACTGGAGGCGGCCCATTCAAACCAGCACAGATTCGGCTACATAAGGAGCTTAAAATATCATCTTGTTGTGATGTTGGGTGCCAGAATCGACGTAATACAGCCTCAAATTAGAAATTTGATTGCTTATCTGCTGCCACTGCCTGACAAAAAACCGACGACAGCTGTGGTTAAACGTGATGGTAAACAAGCAGACTTGACAGAAACGATCGTCAAAAATGCTCGTGTTTGCAGCGCACACTTCTTATCAGAAAAGGATCAATAAAGTATTGTCTTTTGTTGTTATGGGCGCGTCTACAGATTTCTTGCCATATGTCTATGTTTCTTGCATCTCACGATTATGTCGTGTATGAAATAATGTCTGTGTGCATTTGTGTAAAACAACAAACTGATGATTAATTGTGGCTGGAACAATAATGTAGCTGTAAAAATAGTTGCCTGCTGAAATTGAAATGTATATACATCTTCATCATGACTAGATAGACACGGTGAGTTTGTCTCATAGTAACAATCCTGTCAGATCGTCCATCCTTTGAGTGAGAGTGTAATGTTACAGGTCAGCCGATCTGGTTTTCGTGGTTAAAGTTAACCTTTTCGACATGTTTCTGTGTTGTCCTTGCTCAGCAAAGCATGGACGCAATGTTGTCTGGAGGTTTGGCAAAAGGAGAGTGGGACGGTGGGTGGTGCTCGGGGTGGTGACTGAAGGCAGTGAATGTGTAGTTCTGACGTCAACTTTTTACGGAAGTCACAAAGGTTCGTGAAAAATCACAGCTACTTTAAGCAGGCTGTGTGAATTTTACTGTGGACTGACTGTTTTGAAACTTATATGCTAGTTACACAGCACCTAGACCTCAGTTATCATGAAAAAAGCCAGGAAATTTCAGTTTTGACAATATGGGACCTTTAATCAGCAAGGCCGTCAGGTACTTCTACTGTTCTACAAAGGTTTTTAACGCGTACAGTTACAGTGATTAAGGACTAACAAACCCCAGAATGCCATTCCAAGACTTTATGGAAATGGAGTTCTTTAAGAGTGAACTTGAGGACACAAAGAAACGGGTGGAGGACAGAGGACAGCAAAAACGCAAAAGACCTGAAACTGAACATGTTGGTTGCTTGTGCAGATTTTGAAAAATAGACCTGAAGCAGGGTCCAAACAGTCCTCACATACACACAGGCTTTCCTGGCGTAGCAGGGAAATATGGTCATTGCCCTGCTTAAGTCTTTTCCATTTACCAACCTCAGGGCATACAGAAAGAGATGACCTGGAAAGAGTTTAAAGAGTCTGCATTTTATGCGAAAAAAAGAAATAAATTATATTTCTTGATCTTTTACCAGTAAGAAATATTTAACTCATGTATATACTGTATATTTTGATTTGCTTATTTTTCAGCGTGAGACTTTAATATGTATATATTGTCAGAATTCTATTTTTCTTTCTACTTTATTATTTGGATCAATATTTACTAATCTTAAAAAGTGCTTAAAGCATTTAATAAAAATACAACTGAAAAATACAAATTGCTTCATGAGTGCTGTGTTCTACTTCATAGGAGTAATATTTTATCGTTTCTATGGTTCTGGAAACACTTAATTGGTCATTTAACTTAAGTGTTGACTTAAATTAAATCACTTAAATTAACTTTCATTGAATACTTGAATATTACTCCGTTTTAATTCAATTTAAATGCCTCTTATTTACATTAGAAAAGCCATTTAATATAACTATTCATGTTTTCATATAACCATGTAATGTTATACTACTATTATTTTACTGTATTTATTTTAATACTAATCATTTATTCATAATACTTTGCTTTGTAATCCAAAAAGGCAAGACATAAATTTAAAATACTTTCCAACTGTAATGTATTGTTACATTTTAGAATTTTGTTTTATAAAAAGCATAAAGCTGTGTGAAATAATGGTTCAGACCTGCGTGAACCCTGGTCCAAATAAATGCATGAAAAAAATCAAACGTAATTTCCGCTCTTTGGCCAGCTGTTGAAATGCTTCAATTTCATTGGCTGTCAGTGAGTTACAACTATCCGCGGCTGGCCCATTGCTGACAGGCGGGGGGATACTTACCACTATACTAACAAGGAGTTCCATAACACATCTCAGCTGATTAAGTCTGAAATACATAGTAATAAGCATTGTAAAAAAAATTTGTTTATGAAATACAATACATGGATTGATTCTAACTTAAGTTGTTATAGTTTAATATTTTATCGATGTTATTTAACTTAATCTTACCAACCTGGAACTCTCAAAAGATCAAGAACGACTTGTCCATCTGGCATTGTTCAGGAGTTCACTGTGTAACAAAAACAAAAACAAAAACAGCTAAATTATTTTTCTAACAGCCAGTAGGTTTATAAAACCAACACAACACAACACACACACAAACACATGCAGAACCTGTCCCCCACACACATTGTTTTTCTTTCCTTAAAGAGGAAAAAATTTAAGATGAATGGGAATATAATAATACTTGATTCCTTTTTTTTCTACTGTTCGATAGATTTAACAAAGCATATACAAATTTGTATAGAAACATCAGTCCGTAACTTTTTTTGGTTAAAAATGATCCGAAACCAATATTTGAGCAAGTGCATAACCAGCCAGTGTTCAAAACTATCGCCTTACTTCCCAATTCACAACGGTTAGCTTATAATAACTGTTGTGGCAAAAACAATTACTAACAAAATAGCATCACAGAGTAAGAGACAAGGAATCAAATTATATTTAAGGAAAGAAGTTTATTTTCCTTAAAGAGGTATGTTCATGTTTCAGCAGCTACCCTGAAATACAACAAAACCCGAAATCACACTGGAAACAGACAGCCTTATTATACTGTTATCACCCCCACTTCTTGCAGGTTTTCCTTAAACCACACCTAGCTGTATTCAGAAAGAAAAAACAATGGTCCTTCTAACCCCCCTGGGCTTTTATTATCTTCACATCTGTGAGGTCAACAACCCCCCTGTCTTTCCTGCACTGAAGAGTTCAAAGGCTCTTTCTGATCATTTGTTTTTACTGTGTGTTTGTGTGCCTTCACACCCGTGAGGCCAAAAGTACTAACCCCTCTGTCTTTCCTGATTAAATTAAAGCCCTAAAGACTTCAAAGGCTCTCTGTTTTACTGTGTGATGTCTTTGTTGCATTTCAGGTGACATACATAAAGAGAAAAACATTAATTTTCCCACAACATCACAAACCATCAGACACATCAGTTTGGTGTGATGACGCGGGAAATTCGAGCATGGCACTGCGTCATTACGTCACGTCTGTAAACATAAAAGAAGTTGTCCCGGCTACGAGGCTATCACATGTGAGAATCCTGCAGGTGGCGGATCATTTATAGCCTTTTCTCACAGCAGCTGGAATAATTAAATGTATCATTTTGATGGCGGATTGTAATCCATAAAGGATTATGTGTTCATGAAACACGTGAATGAAATGAAATTATATTCCAGTTATAAATGTGCTTCTGATTACAGATAGCCTGGGATTACAAAGATTTGTATTTTAAAGAAAACCAGTTCGAATATTTATGTTTCTTAAAGGGGTCATATGATGTTGCTAAAAAGAACATTATTTTGTGTATTTGGTGTAATGAAATGCGGTTTAAGGTTCAAAAAACACATTATTTTCCACATACTGTACATTATTGTTTCTCCGCTATGCCCTGCCTTTCTGAAACGCGTCGATTTTTACAAAGCTCATCGGTCTGAAAAGCAAGGTGTGCTGTGATTGGCCAGCTATCCAGTGCGTTATGATTGGCCGAATACCTCAAGCGTGTGACGGAAATGTTACGACCCTACCATACTGGGATGATGCCGTCAGGCCGGAGCGATGATTCAAACCCATTATAAACGAGGCATTCGTTGCATCCAGTGGGGACATAATTATGGATTATATTGACTTTACTATACTGTCTTTTTACACATTGCGTTGCGTAAACATAAAACCATGTTTGCATTGCGTTCGCGAGATAGTGACACCAGTCAACACTTTCACTTCAATAAGGAGGTCTCTTGTTCAGGCAGCATTCAAGCGTGGTCTTACTCTACCAGGATCAGGAAACGGTCCTCCATAAAATGTGCTGCACACATCTGAATATTTGGGTTGAAGTGTTCTGGAACAGTGTTGTAAATACAACTTAACCACTGATTTCTAGTCGTGTCCATTTTTGGAAGGCCAAACAAAGTAGTTTCGCTTTCACAACGAAACACAGCATCACACACGGTGGCCTAGAGTGAGCGGCGGCGGCGGCCTACAGTGAGCAGAGGCCGGGGGCTAGAGTGAGGAATGGCCAGAGGGCTAGAGTGAGCAGAGGTGGCGGGCTTGAGAACGGCGCGGCCGACGGATTCGACGAAGGAGCGTCCGGAGAGCTTGCGGCAACCACATGTGACAACCCCGGGCTGGACTTCGCTTCGTCCACGGTGAAAGTCAATCCGGTGATCTACAGCGCAAAGTTGTTGTATTTCCTCAGCAACCAGCACAGATCAGCTCAAGGCATGACGAAACAGAAATTCGAAGAGTATGACTATTCATATACATACTTGTTCAGATGGCAATATACAGTGAAAATTCTTATTTGGGTCACATTCCAAGATGTAGGCTAGAATCTGTGATTCTGAAGTACAGTGACTATCCACACCTGTGCAGTGACCGACTGCCACGCGTATTCTTCAGAACATTAGATTCATCCATGCTGGAGCCATGCCGACTCACAATCGCTTGGCTCAATTTTGGGGGGTTTTCCACTGGGTACATTACCTGGTACCTTTTTTAGTACCACATCGGTTGAGGTTCCAAGTGAACCGTACCGTTACCAAAACGTGACGTGTAAACTCTGCTGATCACGGATTGGCCGGAGAGAATCGTCACTACCTGCGTCACTGAACTTGCGACACAAACACAACAGAACTGCTAGATTTAAATCAGCGAAGGATTGAACGCAACTGTTTTGAACAAGCGCACCTTTTTTAACAACCAAAAAGTGGCTGTTTCGTTGTCTGTTGAGGAAGTACAGATGTTCCTCTCGTTGATAGCAGAGGAGCGGATCCAGTGAGAGCTTGACGGGGCGACGTGGAATGAAAAAGTCGCAGCAGTAGAGGCGGCGCAACTATAACGACATGTGAATAATCCCGCCCACTCTAAAGCGGTACTGAACTGCAGTGGAAACGCAAACCGAGCCGAGCCGTGCCGTGCCGTACCGTACTAAGCCATGCCGAGTCGTACCACGCAGTGGAAAAGCGCCATTAGTAGATCTCGGAATCAATTTTCTTGTAAATGCATGTGTATTTGGCAATATTATTTGGATGATAACAATTTAAAAAAGAAGAAAAAAAAGAAGTGTACTGAAAGTTTATGCTGTAATAATATTATTACAGTGTTATTACTTGTTAATAACATAATATGAACAAGGACAAACTGGCAAAAGCTTTGCATCTCCTCGTCGGGGAATTGAACCCCCGGTCTCCCGCGTGACAGGCGGGGATACTTACCACTAGAGCCGACCGATATATCGTTTTGCCGATATTATCGGCCGATATGAGCCTGTCGTGATATGATATATATCTATATCATAGATATATCGGTATCGGCGAATATGCCGCCGATATTTTTTTTTTTTTACAGAACATATAATGCAGATAAAATGCTTGAAATGGTGTAATTACTTAGTTTGTCCAGCAGAGTGCGCTCTATTGTTTGCTACTGGTGACCTGGATGAAACGCTTTAAAGCTTAAGTCAATGGAAAACCATTGAAACTTTGAACGGCCATATCTCCCTAACGGCGCGGCGATTCTGCACCAAATTCAGGGGATCCCGTCAGCTCGAGGAACCCTCTCGAACGCGAATCGAGTGTACGTCTAGAGGCCCTCTTTCGAATGAGACCACCCCGCGTGGATAGCCCCCTGGGTTCGGGAGTTACGGATGGTTAAATTCGCGGTCCGGAGCCGACCGATCTAGCGATCCTGGGGGGGATACCAACGTGCGGAGGGTGGCGTTCGAGAGGGCTCCTCGAGCTGAAGGGATCCCCCGAATTTGGTGGAGATCCGCCGGCACGTTCGCGAGATAGTGACACCAGTCAACACTTTCCCTTCAGTAAGGAGGTCTCTTGTTCAGGCAGCATTCACGCGTGGTCTTATTCGACCGTAAGTGCCCTGCGAAGTGGACTTCACATGAAATTCCGCCATGATTCCAGTTCCAAGGGAACGTACACGTTGCATTAAAGTGCGCAAGACGTGAATTTATATTGTATTTATTTACAGAGGTAGGGGAGAGCGGGGCACAAAGTAACACTTTTTGACTTTCTCAGTTTGTGTAAATCCACATGTACATCGCTAATGTCATAGAATAGCACATTGTAACGCAGTGATACAACGTGCCCCATCTGCGCAACTTGAATTTAAAACTGGTTAGTGTCTTCTGCAAGTAATCAAAACATTAAAAAACGATCTGAACTGATAAATAACAGATTGGAGATTAAAATAATAGCAGATTTGTCTCATTTTAAATGAATAATATAAACTGAGATAAAAAATTGACTTAAGCCAGAATTTTAATTTTACTTTGGTAAAATATTCAAACTACGTGTGTTACAACTAACCCCCCTGTTTGTGCATCGCGCTCCCCTATATTATATTATTTCACACTTCTCTAGTAAGTTTCGTGTGTGTGTGAAGACAGTAGCGCAAATCCGTGAATGAATGTTCCGAAGTGAAATAAACTAGTAGCGCAAATCCGTGAATGAATGTTCCGAAGTGAAATAAACTTCAACGGAACAAAGTTGAATGGAACTGAATTTAATTAAAGTTGAATAAACTTAAACGTTACTGTTCAGTGCACTGATGTCAGACTCATTTTGAATAGTAAAGTTTATTGTTAAATTGTTAAATGCCCTTACATATCTCTGTCACCATTATAAGTGTTTGATCACCACATTTGAGTGATCATTGCAAAAAATGTGTTTATGTATATATATTCTGTTTATGTATATACTGTATTCTATATATAGTACCAGTGAAATGTTTGGACACACGAATGGGAAAGTGTCCAAACTTTTGACTGGTACTGTACTATAATATACACAAAGAATATATCGGTATCGGCCTTTTTTAAACCCCCTAATATCGATATCGGTATCGGCCCCAAAAAACCCATATCGGTCGGGCTCTACTTACCACTATACTAACGAGGAGCTCCATAACACAGTTCAGCTGATTAAGTCTGAAATACATAGTAATAACATAGTAATAAGCATTGTAACATTTTTAGTTTATGAAATACAATACATGGATTGATTCTAACTTAAATTGTTATAGTTTAATATTTTATCGATGTTATTTTACTTAATCTTACCGACCTGGAACTCTCAAAAGATCAAGAAAGACTTGTCCATCTGGCATTGTTCAGGAGTTCACTGTGTAACAAAAACAGCTAAATTATTTTTCTAACAGCCAGTAAGTTTGTAAAAACAACAAAACACACACACACACATGTACACATGCAGAACCCCTCCCCCACACACATTGTTTATCTTTCCTTAAAGAGGAAAGATTAATGGGAATATAATAATACTTGATTCCTTTTTTTTAACTGTTCGATCGATTTAACAAAGCATATAGAAATTTGTATAGAAACATTACAAGTGAATGAATGAATGAGCTTTGAATGAATGATATAACAAGTACAAACAAGTACATGTTATATCATTGTGCCATGTATTGTTATCTACTGCTGTAGACTCACTTTTTTCTGTATGCGTTAACATATACATTTTTGTGTTGTGTTTCATTGTCCACTTAATATTGTATATTTTAAGCATACATGTTCAAGTAGATCTCTGAGGCAATTCATGGAGTACATTTTCTTGTAAATGCATGTGCATTTGGCAATATTATTTCGATGATAACAATTAAAAAAGAAGAAAAAAAGAAGTGTATTGAAAGTCTATGCTGTAATAATATAATTACAGTGTTATTACTTGTTAATAACACAATATTAACATGGACAAACTGGCAAAAGCTTTGCATCTCCCCGTCTGGGAATCGAACCCCGGTCTCCCGCCCCCGCGTGACAGGCGGGGATACTTACCACTATACTAACGAGGAGTGGCTTAGTGGTCACATGGCCCTACAAGAACCATATGAAAGACAACTGTATTATATTTGTGAATTTATAATGTTTACTTAGTGAACAATTAGAAGGATCATAATTACCTTTCCTACACCATACAAAGAATTGAAGAGGAAATGGTGGCCTTCTGATGTCATTTCCTGTACAATAAACATGAGATTGTGTTACTGCTTGTCATTCCTAGCAAGTCTTCCAGTCAAAATATTTCATTTGGTTTACTAACTGCGCAAAAAGAGGGCTGAACAAACTATTAATTATCACTTATCAACAATGTACTATTGTAAAACTGTTGCAAGTTTGAATTTACTAAGTTTAAGTGCAGTCCCTTGAGCAATATTTCAGCATAAGTTTACAGGGAAAAAGGGTCAATAGTTTATTGATGTAAGAGGCACAGCTCACACAAAACACAGAAGTCACTTTCAAAGCAAGCAGCTTTCTACAACTAGAACTAGAACATGAGTGAAATCTGTTTGGGGAACTTTTTGCCCCCACGCTTAACTCCCCAACACATGGATTCGTATTTCATTTAGAGAAATGAAAACGAAAACACGTGCAAACAATGTTATGAAACTTTTTATGAAACATTTTACAATTGTTTATTATTTATTTATAAATGTAATCTAAAAGGCATTATCTCCACGCAGAGATTTTGTTGAATGCCACACACACTTTATAAATGTTGTTCATCGACCTTTCACGAGTCTATCTTGACACTCGAGATATGCTTTGGAGGGAAAATGAAATAAATGTAATGTTATTATAGATCACATATTTCTCACTAGAATGGTAATGCGGTTTGTTACATGGACTAGTGCGCCACTCAATGGTCAAACAGTGCTTTGAAAAAGCAGTAGTTTTTAACTTTTAAACTTGTCTGGAGAGGACAAAAGAATACTTGAAACTTAAAATATCCTTCCCCGCCATCTAATTGTGTGCTACAGGCACGGTTGCCAACTCATTTTCAGGGGAAGTTGCTAAAGGAAGGTCGATTTGTTGCTAAAAGTTGCTAAATTAAGTTGTGATGACATTACGTAATCACGATGCAAAAATTGTGTCACTTTTATTAGCTAGTGAACTAGTAAAACTACACATTCTGACCAATTACTTCTAAGCAGTGTATTAGTAGTCAGTATGCTACACTCTAAGAAAATAATTTGCAGGTTTTCACCGGCATTTTAAATGACGCATTGTATTTTGTGTTTCGGGTTAAAGGGTTTACAATGGATAATGGATAACGGATAATGTCCTGGAAAATTACTAGAAGCCTACCTTTTCTAGATATTTTTCTTACAGTGTACTAACTGATCAACAATCACAGGTACAACAAGGTGTATCATAAATGAACAATTATGCCATTCAATCACGGTTCAGGGCCATTGCTGAAGGTTGTGCTTAGCCTGTCTGGACAACCACTGGACGACATGTACTCGCCACTGTTCCGAAGCGCATTTTAAATTCTTCTTCAAGCCAGGATACGTGAGTATTGCTTATGATTTCTCTTTTAGATAAATAAGATATGTAAATATCCAAACAAAACCTACAATTTTCGTAAAAGTTGCTAAATTTAGCAACAAAATTGCTAAATTGGCAACACTGGCTACCCAACAAACACAGAACGTTGCCTCAACGTAGCCAACCTTTTAGCAACGTTGTTACAACATGGCTAAAAGGTTGTTGGTTCTACGTTGTGTCGTTGAGGTTGTTACTGCGTTGTCACAATGTTGCCATTCAATCACGGTTCAGGGCCATTGCTGAAGGTTGTGCTTAGCCTGTCTGGACAACCACTGGACGACATGTACTCGCCACTGTTCCGAAGCGCATTTTAAATTCTTCTTCAAGCCAGGATACGTGAGTATTGCTTATGATTTCTCTTTTAGATAAATAAGATATGTAAATATCCAAACAAAACCTACAATTTTCGTATGTATACAGTATGTACAGTACTGTATACAGGCATAAAAATGTAATTTGACAGCTTACCCTTTCGTAAAAAAACTTAAAAAAAACTTCTGGTCACCCTAACTTAAATAGCCTTCCCGCCATCTAATTCTGTGCTACAGGTTGCCCTTTCGTTAAAAAAAAGCTCACCTTATCCACCTTTTTCTTCAACGCGGAAGTAAGCCTATGGGTGAGACTTCCGGTTCATTAGCCGCTATAGGTAAATAACGAGGAGAATAACAACGTGCAGTAAACGGTAAAACTGTTTGCACTACAACCCAGTGTGTTCATAATTAAGATAATGCATTAAAATAATACGATAAGACACACCAACTTTCAATATCAAGCAGCAAAACGAACTGTTTTGTTCAGCTAAAAATAGCTGGACGGAGTGGACGCAGATGAGACCGGAAGCCAGACCCATAGAAATTACAAATGGCCGCGCCCATTTTTATGACAAGAAAATGGTGGATTGCAGCGATGGCGCCCTGCAGATGCAACCGTTCAATCTGTCGATGAAATGTTACAATATGACTTGCACAAAGTTAAAGCTGACTTATATGGTAGATTCTAACAATATTAGCTTAAATTGGAATGTGTTTACTACATGCGTAACAATATTTCAAAGCAAACTAGCTTGAGTGTCGAGACCTTACTACAAATATGAATTATTCATAGTAATACTTTCACCTCATAAGCGTTATTAAGTGGTTAGATTAACCCATGCAATCAATACGTTTGTACACAAACTGACCTTTAAATGGTTTTAGATATACGAACAGATGTCAACAGCTGGATTACCGCAGGATAGAAAAGTGCACCTGCGCTGACTGTTTCCACACAGGTCTCCTGAACACTACCGCCCCTTGTGCCCTGGACGACACGCAACGAGACCTAGTTCAATGTCACAATACATGTTTCTGAGCGTTTCTTCACTTTCAGCAAGTAGTATGTAGTATTTTTATTAAAATTAATAGAATTCTTTATTTTTTTGGAGGTCATATAAAAACGATTTGAACATAACTAATGATTTATTTTTTTATTTTAAAAAGCAATTTATGCACAGATTTTTTTCTACACTTGTCCCATCCCCTAGTTTCAACAAAGAACTTGCTTGAGATGAAATATGAAATGTGATGGGTGAAGAGAACAAAGAAAAATCAATGTAAATCTCTCTTGGGAAAGAAATATTTTTATTGTGCCTCATTTCCAAAAACCTTGCAAATCATGCAAAAAAGGTCCACATGACGGTTGGAAATGGGACGCAGGATAGAAAAGTGCACCTGCGCTGACTGTTTCCACACAGGTCTCCTGAACACTACCGCCCCTTGTGCCCTGGACGACACGCAACGAGACCTAGTTCAATGTCACAATACATGTTTCTGAGCGTTTCTTCACTTTCAGCAAGTAGTATGTAGTATTTTTATTCAAATTAATAGAATTCTTTATTTTTTTGGAGGTCATATAAAAACGATTTGAACATAACTAATGATTTATTTTTTTATTTTAAAAAGCAATTTATGCACAGATTTTTTTCTACACTTGTCCCATCCCCTAGTTTCAACAAAGAACTTGCTTGAGATGAAATATGAAATGTGATGGGTGAAGAGAACAAAGAAAAATCAATGTAAATCTCTCTTGGGAAAGAAATATTTTTATTGTGCCTCATTTCCAAAAACCTTGCAAATCATGCAAAAAAGGTCCACATGAAAAAAAAAATGTAATGCTTTGAACTTTTAACTAAATTAAATATCATTTTATTCTAAAACTTTTTCAAGAAATTTCCAGAATTGCACATTTTCTGTTATGGTAGCTCTAATGAACCCAGATAGCACATGTATGTCTGCAAGATGTCTGTTAAAGATCGCTTGATCTGGAAAGCATCTGCTGTGTACAAACGTCTGACAGACGTCTTTCAGATGTCAGTTTTACATCTGAAATCATATATATCTTAAAGACATCTAATAAACGTCTATTTGACATCTGATAGGAAACGTCAAACAGACATATTGCAGATGAGCAAACACTCTAAAAAAGACATCTTTCAGATGTAAACGCAGACATCAAATAGACGTCTCCGTGATGTATATGTGCTATCAGGAAATAAACAGGTTAAAACCTTCTTTTGGCATTAACTTACATTTTGAATTAATTATTCATTATATGAACCTGTAAAAAAAAAAAGCTAGTTCTTAAATCAACAGTATAGCCTGCTGTAAAACCAAGCCCTGAATATCAAACTTGAAATGCTTAAAGATGTAAATGTAATTATAGTTAAAACTGAGACAAAAGACCTACCTCTACTCTGACTTAAGATGCATACATATAAAACGCAGACTCAAATGTAATACAAGTTATTGAGTATACAAAATAGTGGCAAATGAACACCAAGTTGTAGTTCTGCAAATAAGTGGCCTTACAGATACAATTAATGATTCAATTCGACACTGAACTCAAATAGTCACGCTGTTCTCAATGCAGTCTGGAGACAGGTAAGGATAGGGCAACTCCAGCTGGCTGTTCCTATCTGCGATGTCTTTTGCTAACATTTTCAGCTCTCTCCGGACCTCCTCCACAAGCTTGACAATTGCACCACTGCTGAAGTACCACTCATTATAATGGCACAAGGGCACCTAAAGAGAAAGTAATGGCTAGATGAACATCATGTCTGCATCCTATAGTAAATATTTAGTGTAAATTCCATGCAGCGTTACTCTGGAGATTGTGTTATCACTTACAAAGTCAATGGCAGGTTGTGACAGTAGAGACAGGACACTAAGGACGTGGCAAGAGGAGTTCACTTCAGGAAGGAAGGAGAAAACATCCTCCTCAGACACCGAGCCTTTGGTCTGAGAAGGTGGACGTGACATGGCCGCTGGACTGTTCGGTATCCAAATGTTATAATCCAGCTAAATGTGGAGATGAGGGTTGAGATGAGTTTAGTGAATTTGAATGAGCTAAACGGACATAATATGCTGTTCCTGAATACCTCCGCCAGATTATTAATAACTGAACATACCTGAGAGAAGTTCACAGCTGCATGAAGTGCTGAGCAGGAAAAGATCACCATGGTAACAAACTTGCACATTTCGACTGCAGTCTGAAATGAATGTGGAGCTCCTGGAGAACATATGAAGGGAAAGCAAAGATCAATTTAAGCATTTTTTCCCCCTCTCTATGAAGAATAAATTAAGTAGATGAGACAGAAATTGTATGGGTCAATGATAAAGCTTTTTTTTTGTTTCATGTGTTTTAGAAGACGCTAAAAATGTGGTATAACCATTAAGTAAAACAAAATAAAACACTTTCCTTGCACCTTAAATACATGTGAGTGAAATATTTTCCTTACACCTTAAATACATGTGAAATATTTTATATTATTGATTCATTCTGTTTTTAGGGTGTCACACCACATGATATTTAATAACCTGAACTAACCTTGCCTTGTCATAAAAATCGCAAATTATCTTTTTTTTTTTTCCGAGAGATGTTTCCTAAAAAATAATAAAAGATTATGGCAAACTACTTAACTACGAACTAAACTACTTTCATTCTTTTAGGTTAGAATTACGCTGACATTTTTTAACTTTACGCCTTCCCAAAATTATTAATTCATTAAAATCATTATGTTTTTGAGGAGTCCCAGTCACAACTTATGACGTTACAAACTAAACTAGCCTTGCCTTGTCATAAAAAGGTAAAATTATTGGATATTTTAAGAAACATTTCTTAAGAAATAATAAGAAAATATTACGCCAAATTGTTTAAAATGTTTTCTTTTCAAGAACTGAATTCTTTTAACGCAGCTGTTTGTCTTCATGATGATATCAGGACAGAATCAGCCTAACATTTTGTGGCCCCCAAAAATATTCAAAATTATTTTTAATTCCAAAATTAAAATTTTTTATTAAAAGTTTTTGAATAAATTAAACGACATGACAAAAATGTGTCTCATGTGATTGACCCTTATGCATAAGAACACAATTTGTAACAGTTCTCTTCTTGAACCTATGTGACTGAGGCCGAGGAATCCCTCCGTGAAGATCTCCCCAATCCAGTTCTGTAGTTCACAGTCATGCTGGACGTCCTCATCATTGCAGTAATACAAACGAATCCAACCTGCAACAAACCTGCATGGCAAACGCAAATCATGTGCTTACTTCAAACCTAAAGAGGAGGTCTGAAATGAATGTGGAGCTCCTGGAGAACATATGAAGGGAAAGCAAAGATCAATTTAAGCATTTTTTCCCCTCTCTATGAAGAATAAATTAAGTAGATGAGACAGAAATTGTATGGGTCAATGATAAAGCTTTTTTTTGTTTCATGTGTTTTAGAAGACTAAAAATGTGGTATAACCATTAAGTAAAACAAAATAAAACACTTTCCTTGCACCTTAAATACATGTGAGTGAAATATTTTCCTTACACCTTAAATACATGTGAAATATTTTATATTATTGATTCATTCTGTTTTTAGGGTGTCACACCACATGACATTTTATAACCTGAACTAACCTTGCCTTGTCATAAAAATCGCAAATTATCTGATTTTTTTTCCCAGAGATGTTTCCTAAAAAATAATAAAAGATTATGGCAAACTACTTAACTACTAACTAAACTACTTTCATTCTTTTAGGTTAGAATTACGCTGACATTTTTTAACTTTACGCTTTCCCAAAATTATTAATTCATTAAAATCATTATGTTTTTGAGGAGTCCCAGTCACATCTTATGACGTTACAAACTAAACTTTTCATAAAAAGGTAAAATTATTGGATATTTTAA
The DNA here is from genome assembly GCF_001515645.1 of Sinocyclocheilus grahami. Taxonomy (NCBI): domain Eukaryota; kingdom Metazoa; phylum Chordata; class Actinopteri; order Cypriniformes; family Cyprinidae; genus Sinocyclocheilus; species Sinocyclocheilus grahami. The sequence continues at coordinate 641,567 of NW_015505303.1, forward strand.
GAAACATTTCTTAAGAAATAATAAGAAAATATTACGCCAAATTGTTTAAAATGTTCTCTTTTCAAGAACTGAATTCTTTTAACGCAGCTGTTTGTCTTCATGATGATATCAGGACAGAATCAGCCTAACATTTTGTGGCCCCCAAAAATATTCAAAATTATTTTTAATTCCAAAATTTAAAAATTTTATTAAAAGTTTTTGAATAAATTAAAAGACATGACAAAAATGTGTGTCATGTGATTGACCCTTATGCATAAGAACAAAATTTGTAACAGTTCTCTTCTTGAACCTATGTGACTGAGGCCGAGGAATCCCTCCGTGAAGATCTCCCCAATCCAGTTCTGTAGTTCACAGTCATGCTGGACGTCCTCATCATTGCAGTAATACAAACGAATCCAACCTGCAACAAACCTGCATGGCAAACGCAAATCATGTGCTTACTTCAAACCTAAAGAGGACTCTGATTCAGATAATGCTGATGAAAGTACCTATGTAGAGCATCCCAGACCCTGAGTGCATCTTGTGCATAATAGCAGATAGGTAGTGCATCCAGTCCTCGCACTCTTACGTCATCTGGCACACACATTGAGCTGTAGCGGAGACGTTGTGTTCCTCGTGCAAGCAGCAGTGGTATTGCCTCCAGACCACAGGCAATTGACTATAGGGAACAGAAACAAAAAACATTTAAAATGAGATTAAATCACAATGAAAAAATAGATTCTGTCTTTCACTTCCTTTACAGAGTAAACAGACAAGATTAAATAAACCAACCTTGTCAAAAACCCCTTTTGTGGCCAGAAGAGTGACTCTAGCCTGAATATTAATCTGAAGAGTGCTCCGGATATGAGGCATCAGGAGCTGAAAAACAGAAGCACAATTCATAAGTTTAGCAGCTAAAGCATTCAACCATCTACTAAATGAGACTCAACTCCTTAAAAGTATCAAAATTATCCAAAAAATCAATGAACCACGGAAGCCCTTAAAGCAAACTAAATACAAATTACTGTGAAATAAAAAAATGTTTTAACTGTAGTGCCTATCCAATATTCTATATTGCACATGTCTATAACGAGAAAAAAATATCTAATTGTTTTGGGTTTACTATTGAAGCCCAAAATTATAAAATAAGTTAAAATTATAACAACTCATAATTTTATGGAAGCCCATTTTGACCACATAATAAAAAAAAAATCATATCATAATTATGAGATACTAAGTCATAACTATGAGGTAAAAAGTCTAAACTATAACATACACATAATTATGACATAAAAGTTGAAATTATGACATAAAAAGAAAACAATTATGATATAAAAAGAAAAAAAAATTTAAATAAAAAGAAAAAAATTAGTTCACACTGCATGATTTTAGCCCGATTTTTCACTCGCCGACAGATTTTGCGAAATCGCAGACAAATGTCCGAAATCGGAGGCAAATCTTTTGCACCGTTCACGTGAGTGACATTCACGCAGTGTGAATTATCGAAGACGCGATCTGAGGGAATCGGGGGCATGCTAAATATCTGGAGCTGTCGGCGATTCACAATCACGCTGTGTGCAATGAGCTCTGACTGAAAAACACATCGGCGATGACCTACAGCCAATGAGAGACCAAGATACAGGGCAGCGGGAAGGAGGTATATGAAAACTATTTTCAGGCTAGTTTTGAATAGTAATTGGGCGGGTTTTGTAGCGAAAACATGGCAACCCTGCACCAGACAGAGCTGTCGGTGATTCTTCCTATTATAAAGTCATGCAGTGTGTAACCTCCTGTCCTCGTTTCATCGTGCAGTGTGAACACAGCAACAACTGAATGCTACCCCAGATAGTGTTCAGTGTGAAACCAACAGTGATGCAATGTCTTTGAAAATCGTGCAGTGTGAACTCGGCATTACTCTATGTGTTGACGTCATTTGAACTGAAACAGGAAGACAGGGCGGGACATATCAAGCAGCCCCGCCCCTTTTCAAAATAGCCAATAGCGTTCGTTTATATCACTGCTTGAGCTAGAGCCGTTCAGAGCCTTTGAGTCCTGTAAAGCCGCATTTGACAGGGTATGCCAGCCACAATCTCATCCATATTGCTATAAAATATAGCATTCTGTGTAGAATTCAAATAGCTCCGATACATGTCTGCGCTGACTCGCGCATGTGATCCGCTCCGTGCTATCTTGTCTCTGGACCGGAGCAGAGTGTGTGTGCGGTGCGGTGGTGAGCGTGACACAGCGCCAAACCAGACTTCTTTTTTTCCTCAATGGAAAGCATATTTACACTGTTTGAATCGTTCCCTGTCCCCTATATAGTGTACTACATGCCATTCACTGTACAGAAAATACTAATTCTGTTGACAAGTGACCGATTTCAGCCGCGGCTTCAGCGTCTATTTTATAGTGTAGGGGGCGGGCGCTTCGGATTCTAGAGAGCATTTGATTGGACAGAAAGTTTGATGAGAAGATGAAGTACGATGTGACGTCAAAAAAATCATTGAGCCGTTTTTGGCGGAAGTGACGAACTGCAAGCTTTGAATGCTTATATCTTCTAAATGCGAATTTTGTCACTGTTTTGGAGCACACTGCCTTATAGATAACCTTAAGACTAACATATTGATACTAACACCTAAAACACTTTCATTTTGATTTCATGGGGACTTTAACAACTACCTTACTAATTATTAATACGCAGCAAATTAGGAGTTTATTGAGGCAAAAGTCATAGTTAATAGTTTGTTAATGGCGAGAGTTGGATCTTAAAATAAAGTGTGACCATAATTACTATTTACCAAAGCATGATTTTTTTTGGGCTTCCATATTTTCCCTCTCAAATAATTAAGAAATCACCCTTGTCCTTCAGGACCGCTTACGCCACAAGAAAAACAACAACAATTAAATGGTGCCCCCTAATGTTCAAAGTCACCACTGCATGGCTCTGTATCTGAGCTGAACTTTGTTTGTACCTGGTGAAGAGGATGAATCTCGGGAAGCTGTCTGAGCGTGGCGGTACAGCACACCTCACCTAAGAGATGAGTGCGCAAGAAATGGGTAAGTAGCTGATGAACCTGGAAATCTGAATTACGGACCCACATCTTCGCTAACAACCAATCCGGTGCAGCATCAGAGGGCAAGAAAACAGGATTCTGTGGACCAGGAGCCTGTTGAAGCTAAAATATTAAGATTTGGGTCTTGATTTCAGCATTCAGTTGGTCAATAAAATTCAGACAAAAGAGATTTTTGAGAAGACATCACATAACTACTCAGATAACTACTCAGAGATTGGTGACTATTACAATTATAAAGGGGTTAAAATGTTTACTTGTATGGCAATGGGCTTTAGTTCTCCTTGTCGGCTGTAATGCAGCAGGCATAAAGGAGCAGCCAAGTAGGTCTGTTTGTCATTGACAGTATTAGCAGGCAGCTGATCCAGTACTTCATAATCCAAAAGATACACATGTCCTCTCTGTGTAATATGCATTATGTAGTTACATAACTATTATGTTCTATTAAAAATGTCAAAATGCTCTGTAATCTCACACTTGCACACTTGTTCGCACCTCCATCTCCTGTCCCAGTGATGAGTCCTCTGGTAAAAAAGGTCTGACCATCTCTGAAGTGACAGACAGGTTAGGTGGCAGGTTATGGATCTGTCTGATACACAGAGGATTGCAACCATTGAGGCACTGATATCCGAAGAATGCATCCTCTTGCCAATGAGCCTGAACATATTCTATGGGAGAAAAATAATTATTCTCTATTAAATTATTACAAATAATAATAATAATAAAATATTACTATTACTACTACTACTACTACTAATAATAATCATCATCATTATCATTTATTTCTTTTAATTTATTGTAAATTAAATTCTATTTGTTTAGCATACTGGCAACTGTGTTCTCCCTTCCATTGAAAAGGAAGAATGTCTCAAGTTCCTGTAGGCTGCTCCAAGATGTTCTTCTTTCAATTAAACTCTTTATGTAGTGCACATTGTAAACTGGGCTAAAAGACAAGCAGAGTGACAACATTTCATTGTCAAATTCAGTTCATATGGCATAAGAATACATTAATATCAATCTAGTTTTTAATGAATCTTAGAAAGCTAAATCCCTACCGTTGACGGATGTAACTCAAGTTTGGTCCTAGAGCTGTAACACTGGTCATATCTACACAGTGAGGACCACCTTCAACAAATGTGCCCCACCTACAGATAAAAAATAACATCTTTATTAACTGTGAAAAAAGATGGGAGGACAAAAACAATAAACTAAATATAGCTGCAAGCAGCAATTAAGGGGTCAAGCACAACAGAGGTAAAATGAAGAGCTAAGGAGCTGTCTTTAATTACTTGGTAAAGACCAGGGTTCTCCAACCCTGCTCCTGGAGAGCTATACCTTCCTGCAGACTTAAGTTTCAACCCTGCTTCAACACACCTGTCTGTAATTAAGTAGCACTGAACACCTTGATTATCTGGTCAGGTTTATGTGATTAGGGCTGAAGCTGAACGCAGCAGTATGGTAGATCTCCAGGAGCAGGGGTGGAGACCCCTGTTAAAGACATTTGTTGACACAGCATTTTACTACCAACTTAAAATGGCCAACACCCCAAAATTAAGTAGCATTCGATTCAGTATGCCATACCAAATATAATCATTTTATAATTTTTGGCCAAAGTACTCAGGGGCCAGTTGCATAAACGTATGGCAAGTTCACACTGCACGATTTTAGCCCTGATTTTCACTCGCCGACAGGTTTTGCGAAATCGCTGACAAATGCCCAAAATCGGAGGCAAATCGGTGCTCGTTCACACGAGTGACAGTCACGCGGTCTGAATGATCAAAGACGTGATCTGAGAGAACCGCCGATACCAAGTTTGGTCAGAATCTACTAAGTCTTTGCCCAGATACAGCCTCATATCCATTTTTGCACAAGCTTCAAATTCGTTAACATGCTTTACGAAAACAGTTTGGCATATCAAAAAGCTTTTCATAATTTTTTGCCAGAATGCTCTGAAGATGATCTGACCCAATTTTGGTGAAAATTGGACAAACCGTCTAGGACAAGTTTGAATAAGTAGATTTTATTATTTTTTTTTTCATAACTTTCCCGCAAGCGGTTCTATGGGCTGCCATAGACTTTCAGAGTAAAAGAAGAAGAAGAAGAAGAAAAATAATAAAACTAATGGATTCAATAGAAGTAAAAATTAGTTTAAAAAAAATGTAATGAGTAAAAAGTCAGGTTTTACCTCATAAACTGTTGTTTATGTTGGAGATCCCTCTCTCTGTGATTGATTAGGATATCTAATGTTTCCTTCTTTTTCAGACATGCTAGAGAAGGGAAACATCACAAAATGTTGATATGAAGTCCAGGAAATAAAAAGGATATTATTACCTAATTAACAAGTGTGAAAGAATAGTGAAAACAGAAACAGCTCACCTTTCTCATTCCGAAGCTCGATGTAACCATCTGCTGTCCGGATCCATTTATGACAAGGAAAAACCTCCACCTCAGGGTCCTCAGAACTCCGTCTCACCTGCACATCATGACAGTGCCAATCCAGGTCCGGAAAGCCAGGCTGAGCCTCAAGACGGAGTCTTAACAGAACCACTATGCCAACTTCCTCTTTAGGCTTGATGACAACTGTATAGGCCTGTCCCAAAAAGAAAAACACCACATTTGCATGTGTACCTGCGAGATGGGGTCATGGTCAATGCTGACATAGTGAATGACTGTTTCTCTGTTATCTAACAGTCACTTGATATATTATATCCTAGGCAGGTTTAGAATAGGTTAAAGTGCCTCAGCAGACACTATAGTGTCCTGTAGATGTTAGAGGCTGTATGCTGTTCCGATTATAGGAAGCAAGATAGAGAGGAAGAGAAATGCAGTGAATAAAATGAAGTTGTTTTCTCCTCTCTCTCTCTGTGTGTGCGCGTATAAGTGCATTGGTTAAAGGGTGTAATGTTGTTAAGTGCTTGCAGAACATTGTGACACATTGTCTATGTAAAGTACAATACTGTTCAAGCGTAATATGTTTTGACAAAACACTTTTTAAGGATGTTTTTTAAGGATGTGTTTTTTCTTAATCCTTAAGAAATTTAAGGATGCGTTAAATTGGTCAAAAGTGACAGTGACAATTATGATGTTACAAATAAATGCTGTCCTTTTGAACTTTCTTTTCAACAAAAAATATTAGAAAAAAAGAATGTATCATGGTTTCCACAAAAATATTAAGCAGCACAACTGTTTTGAATATTGATGATAATAAAAAATGTTTCTTGAGCAGCAGATCGGCATATTAAAATGATTTCTGAAGGATCATGTGACACTGAAGCATGGAGTAACGATGCTGAAAAATTAGCTTTGCCATCACAGGAATAAATTATATTTTAAAATAAACATAAAATAATTTTTTTAAAATTTAAATTGTATTTTAAATAGTATTTTACATTGTTACTGTTTTTATTTTAAAAATAAAGAAAAAATCTTAGTTTCTTATAAAACTATTGAACAGTGGTGTACATAATCTAACATAGTCAAATTGATTTCATGTATATTGTGTTATGATATCTTGTGCGTTATTTACAACTGCTTTTGTATTTATTATTTATGATTAATTAGTTTTTGACACAAATAGGCACAACACTGCTTTTTAATGTGGTTCAAAAAATATACCTTTACAAATTAAAGGGGTCATATGATGTTGCTAAAAAGAACATTATTTTGTGTATTTGGTGTAATGCAATGTGTTTATGCGGTTTAAGGTAAAAAAAACAAACATTATTTTCCACATAATGTACATTATTGTTTCTCCTCTATGCCCCGCCTTTCTGAAACGCGTCGATTTTTACAAAGCTCTGATTGGCCAGCTATCCAGTGCGTTGTGATTGGCCGAATACCTCAAGCGTGTGACGGAAATGTCACGCCTCTTACCATATTGTGATGCCGTCTGGCCGGAGCGACGAGACAAAAACATTAAAACGAGTCATTTGTTGCATTCAGTGGGGACATAATTACGGATTATAATGACTTATACTGTCTTTTTACGCGTTGCAGTGCATCACGCCGCGTAAACATAAAACCATGTCTGCATTTGTGATCGGAGAAATGACAAACAACAAGCGCTACTCTACACTGCCCAAAACTCGAGTTTGAATCGTCAGTTGCAGATTCTTTAAATATAAAAAAACTTACTTACAGTACAGTCTGTGAGTCAGAACAGCCGGCATTGTAGTCTACTCTACCAGGATTAGGAAACAGTCCTCCATAAAATGCGCTGCACACATCTAAATATTTGTGTTGAACTGTTCTGGAACAGTGTTGTAAATAAATCGTAACCACTTATTTCTAGTTGTGTCCTCTTTTATAAGGCCAAACAAAGTAGTTTCGCTTTCACAATGAAACACACAGCATCACACACGGCGGGCTAGAGTGAGCGGTGGCTGACGGGCTTGAGAACGGCACGGCCGGCGGGCTTGCGGCAACCACATGTGACGACCCTGGGCTGGACTCCGCTTCATTCACGGTGAAAGTCGATCCACAGCCCGAAGTTAATATATTTCCTCAGCGACCAGCACGGATCAGCTCAAGGCATGACGAAGCGGATATCGACCTCTTTTGAAAGGCCAAACAAAGTAGTTTTGCTTTCACAATAAAACACACAGCACCTTCACGACATGGCGGCGGCAACAACAATACTACAGCGAGAATAAAAGTTGCGCCTTCTTTCTTTGCGTGAACATTTGGGCGGCGTTATGCAAATCTTCCCACATCATGACGTAGACATGGGGGCGTGTTAGAACGAGCCGGTTTAGGTAGGCGTGGTTGACTCTTAACTTTTATAAAGAATATCTCTTTGGATTTGAGACTTTAGTCTTTGCAAGTTTACAGATTTTCTTTATGCACCAAGAGCTTGTAACACTCCAAAGAGAAAGGAAAAATTAAAATCGCATTATTGAACCCCTTTAAATATAAAAACTTACTTACAGGCTGTGAGTTATGAAGTGCCAGACAGTCCTTGCAAAGTTGAAATTGCCCCACTTTATAGAAACAGACACCGGCATTTTAGGCTATACTCTCCCAGGAAACAGTCCTCATCCGCCATAAAATGTGCTGCACACATCTGATTATTTTGGTTGAACTGTTCCGGAACAGTGTTGTAAATACAACTTAACCGATTTCTAGTTGTGTCCTCTTTTGGAAGGCCAAACAAAGTAGTTTCGCTTTCATAACGAAACACACAGCGTCTTCACGACATGGCGGCGGCGGCAACAATACTACAGCGAGAATCAAGTTATGCCTTATTTCTTTGTGTGAACATTTGGGCAGCGTTATGAAAATCTTCCCACATAGTGACGTAGACATGTGGGGGCGTGTTAGAACGAGCCGTTTTAGGTAGGCGTGGCTGACTCTTAACTTTTATAAAGAATATCTCTTTGGATTTGAGACTTTAGTCTTTGCAACTTTACAGATCTTCTTTATGCACCAAGAGCTTGTAACACTCCAAAGAGAAAGGAA
>NW_015505303.1:655149-662859 GCF_001515645.1 Sinocyclocheilus grahami
CCAAACAAAGTAGTTTCGCTTTCACAATGAAACACACAGCATCACACACGGCGGGCTAGAGTGAGCGGTGGCTGACGGGCTTGAGAACGGCACGGCCGGCGGGCTTGCGGCAACCACATGTGACGACCCTGGGCTGGACTCCGCTTCATTCACGGTGAAAGTCGATCCACAGCCCGAAGTTAATATATTTCCTCAGCGACCAGCACGGATCAGCTCAAGGCATGACGAAGCGGATATCGACCTCTTTTGAAAGGCCAAACAAAGTAGTTTTGCTTTCACAATAAAACACACAGCACCTTCACGACATGGCGGCGGCAACAACAATACTACAGCGAGAATAAAAGTTGCGCCTTCTTTCTTTGCGTGAACATTTGGGCGGCGTTATGCAAATCTTCCCACGTCATGACGTAGACATGGGGGCGTGTTAGAACGAGCCGGTTTAGGTAGGCGTGGTTGACTCTTAACTTTTATAAAGAATATCTCTTTGGATTTGAGACTTTAGTCTTTGCAAGTTTACAGATTTTCTTTATGCACCAAGAGCTTGTAACACTCCAAAGAGAAAGGAAAAATTAAAATCGCATTATTGAACCCCTTTAAATATAAAAACTTACTTACAGGCTGTGAGTTATGAAGTGCCAGACAGTCCTTGCAAAGTTGAAATTGCCCCACTTTATAGAAACAGACACCGGCATTTTAGGCTATACTCTCCCAGGAAACAGTCCTCATCCGCCATAAAATGTGCTGCACACATCTGATTATTTTGGTTGAACTGTTCCGGAACAGTGTTGTAAATACAACTTAACCGATTTCTAGTTGTGTCCTCTTTTGGAAGGCCAAACAAAGTAGTTTCGCTTTCATAACGAAACACACAGCGTCTTCACGACATGGCGGCGGCGGCAACAATACTACAGCGAGAATCAAGTTATGCCTTATTTCTTTGTGTGAACATTTGGGCAGCGTTATGAAAATCTTCCCACATAGTGACGTAGACATGTGGGGGCGTGTTAGAACGAGCCGTTTTAGGTAGGCGTGGCTGACTCTTAACTTTTATAAAGAATATCTCTTTGGATTTGAGACTTTAGTCTTTGCAACTTTACAGATCTTCTTTATGCACCAAGAGCTTGTAACACTCCAAAGAGAAAGGAATAATTGAAATCGCATCGTATGCGATGACCCCTTTAAAAGACAAATACTGTGCCTTAATAAAAAGTTAATTTTTAAAACGGTATGGGCTTCTGTTCTTACGATTGCATTTTTATTTAGAAACTATTAAACCTGTAAAAACCGTTAAATGACTTAATTTCATCTGTGTTCAGAGTCATGTGATGTCTTTTCAAAATAGGTGATTGTCTTACTGAGCCTGGCAAGAGAAATTGCTCCACTCTGACTGGAGGACTCTCACACAGAGTACCAATCAAAGAGATCCAAACCCTGCCATACGTTCCTGACAGCGGAGGAGATGCTGAGGTTCGAATGGTCACATGAAAGCCGTCCATTTCTCAACCTAGAGTTCCCAAGCATTAATAGGAGTGGCCTAAAAATGAAAATCATATTGTGAACTGGAAACAGCCAGACCATTACAATATACACACTCACAAGACCGCTGAAAAGAATGCATGGCATGGCAGCCCATTTTAGCTAAAAACTGGAAAGGGACATGGCAAAACAATGTGCAAACGAAGAAGCAAACAAACAAATTGGAAAGCAAAGGCAGAGGCGTGAATATAAAACAATAGGAAAATTATTTTTGTGGAGGTACAAGGAATATTCAAATGTTATCAACTGATAGCATGTTAAATCCATTGCCAACTAGAAAATAAAGAGATACTTCACTGAATTTTCCAAAACAGCAGGTATTTGTTCCATATTCGTTCATGCAAGTGCAAGAATCAAAACCCCAGAGTGTAGCATATATTTACTATTTACTTGTACATATCCTACATTACATTAATACATCTACATTTTCTCGTTTCTATATGCTATATGTTTTGGTATTTTCTCCTTTCTTTTTAATCCCTCATTGTGACCTTTAGAAAATGTTAACACTCTTATGGTCGTTATTTGCAAATGTTTGCATATAGAAGTGACAAAAACGACATTCCATATTTGAATTGTAAATGCTATAGCCTATCATTTGACAAAATACACAACTACTTTACATCTGAAAACTAAAGCAACATTACAACGAAATAATTCACACATTTTCTGTGTTTAAATGTTTAAACGTTATTTGAAACCACCGAATTAATGCACTTAATATCTACACGTACACACCAGTAAACAAGATCTCATTGGATTATTACAAATTTTAGTGCTTTTCTTCTCATCGGTGCATTATTCTTCAAACTATATCTGGTAGCGGTGACATGATACGTTCGGTCAAAAAAACAACACGAAAGACAATGAAAGTGCAAGTTGCAAGTGCATTAACTTACCTTCCCAGTATTTTCACTGAAGATGTGAGTCGAGCGTACTCATGGCACGCAGTTTATCACTTTATCTCTCCGCAGCCAATCGCGTGTGTGAGTGGGCTAGTCTCGCTGTCTTCCGGATGTATTTGGTGTTTATGGTTATTGGTATTTTTGGTGTAGGCCTATTCTGAAGTGGCGACGTATGTGCTGTAGTAACATATTATCTGTGGCATTTCATTTAAATGTATTTTAAAGTGTGGGCTAAATTTATATGTAAATAAACATATATAATAAATAATAAATGTAAAAATTTACATTTTTAAATGACAGAAATCAGTGAATATATATATACTATTTATATTATTAATTAATTAATACATAATATCAATAAATTATGTAACAGCATTGCGAATCGCAAAACACAATGTTCCCTGACCGGGAATCGAACCCGGGCCGCGGCGGTGAGAGCGCCGAATCCTAACCACTAGACCACCAGGGACATGCGTAACGTAAGGAACAGTAAGCGTTATGTAAGTTTAGTTACTAACAAATGTACAAATAGTATTTTATTCTCTGATTTAGTCGGATTTAAAAACTAAGACGCGTTTATTTATCGATTGCTATTTTTTTTTACTTATAAAGAAGCAGGTTTTAGCAACTAAAATCATATAGAAGTTACCCCTTTAAATGATATACACGCTAATGTACATTTTCAGGAAACAGCATTAGTGTACACGGAAGCCTAACGTTAATTAACGTTACCGTTAAATGTTTTTTTTTTCGAGATTAAGAAAAAAATGTTTTGCGATTCCGAGATGCATTTCAATAACATCCAAACACACGGACTAATTTACGTGGCGCGAAGTTCTGCACGTTTTGCCCACGTAACCCTGTTATGCTAAGCTATCAGAGAAATGCCACTGGCGAGCTTATTATTTTTGACTGGTAACGTTAATATTGCAAGACCTCGTGGCGCAACGGTAGCGCGTCTGACTCCAGATCAGAAGGTTGCGTGTTCAAATCACGTCGGGGTCAATACATTTTTGTTTCACTTGTCATGCAGAGACAATTCAACTCAGTTCAAAAGGCAATCGAAAATATATTTTTTTAATGTCCTCTAAATTTGTTTTGATTACACCACATAATAGTCTGAGTATCTCACACATATATTCACACACAGGGTTTCTTTAGAAATAACCTACATTTAATAAATATGTTTTTTTCTGAAAACAAAAAGTATATGTAATCTCATGCAATGAGACAGACTGGTCTAATGATACTGGACGTGAAGGTATGTGAAGGAATGTTGAGGACTGAGAGTTCATCCACAGCGGTGACCATGTCCGAAGTCCTTCATATTTGGACTACAGTTGTGAAGTATGCAATTCATAAATTCACAATAAAAGGTCTACAATGAAATGAGATTGTCTTTGAAAGCTAAACAAAAAAAAAACATGTCTAAACTTCCTTTATACTCTTGTAGTCAAGGAGAACAAAGCAAAAAGTGGTCATTTTGTGCAACTGTTGACTTCCTCTTTCTACAAACAGTTTCCTGTGCAATAGTCACTCATTATGACACATCTACCACAACACATAAAAGTAATCAAAAGACAATAAAGTACAGTCAGTAGACTGACATTATTAGCAACACCAAAGCATACAATCCGTGTATCATTCGATCATTCATTTTATTGAAAGTAGAAAAATGAGAAAACGGCTCCTTTTTCGTTTTTTTCTAAAAAACGAGAAACGAGAATTCAGCTTAAATTTTCGTTTTTTGTTCAGGGGTGGAAAAATGAATAAACAGCTTGAATATTTGATTTCTACATGTGGGTGGGAATTAAACGCCCCTTTCTGCTGATTGGTCAGCCGAAGATCAAACGTTGCTGTCATCAGTTCTTCTGCAGTATCACGCAGCAGAATAATAGTCCTCCACTGCTGCAGTTGTATGGATTCTTAACGCATTTATTGCAACTACATTTAATCTTTTTTTCATCAAACAAACAGTCAAATGAATAGCTCGACACAACTCGTACCGGGGCATTGTCTAGACAGGGCTTTCTTCTGTGTAGATATAAATTCTATTCTTTGCATCAGCTGAGCATCTTTCTGGCGCATGCCGCAAACATGAACCACAGGGAATACTCGTCTTTTAAAAGGCTTAATTTAGATTATTTTACATTAAATGCATCACTTGTTAAGTCACTTTGGAATAAATCACAGTAGGCCTATGTATCATGATAAAAAAAAAAAATGACTTTACAGTCTGGAAATACTTTAGGCTATAGCAATATTAAGGCTATATTATTTCTTGGACCCCCTATCACTTTAAGAACTGCTGGTCTACATAGAAGAAAGACCCGTCTAGACTCTGCCCCTGTACGAGTTGAGTCGAGCTATTCATTAGTCTGTTTGATGAGAAAATTATGAAATTGATCAAATGGGTTATTAATCCGTACAACTGCAGCAGCGGAGGACTATTATTCTGCTGCGTGATACTGCAGAAGAACTGATGATGGCACGGTTTGATCTTCGGCTGACCAATCAGCAGAAAGGGGCGTTTAATTCCCGCCCATGTGTAGAAATCGAATATTCAAGCTGTTTATTCATTTTTCCACCCACGAACGCAAAACGTGAATTTAAGCTGAATTCTCGTTTTTTTGAAAAAAACCCCCCAAAAAATCTAATTCTACTTTCAATATTAAATCAAAAAACGAATGATCGAACGATACACGGATTGCACACAAGTAACAAAACATCTAAATCAAATTTAATTGAAAAATGACTTTACAATACAACAATAAAACTATCACTGTATGAAACTGTTGCCACAAGCAACAATGGTCCTATATACGCTGAATTTCTTTTCCAACAAAACTGCTGAAGTTGTTCATTCAAGTAAAGGCTTTACGTGCTCAAAAATGCACATTGTTTATTGCTTCAAAGTTTTCACAGGTTGAGAGGATCTTTCAGTTTTGGATAGACCTCACTATTTTTGTGTTGTTCAGAAATAAGAGATCAGGCTTGCTGTAGTTTGGTGGGTTGGCAAGAGGGTCATAACCTAAGCGACTTAACATCGGAGCAAGGCTGGCCATATCATTCACCACATCAGCAGGGATCTTGCCCACCCATTTAGACAGAGCCTCTGTATTCACTGGCTTGACTACTTGATCCGTTGACAGTTCCGCCCTACAGGAGAGACAGGGATAATAGAGACAAAACACTGTAATTAGGAATATGGCAGACAAGGCCCTGAGTGCTTGTCTAATATATCACAAAATTAAATTAATCTGCCTTCTAGAGATTAAGTCTGTAAAGTGACCACATCACAAATTGCAGTAAGATCTGACAATTAAAATCCACTTATTCCAGCAGGAGACGTTTTAATGTCTAACACTGGTTCCATTATTACAGGACTTTGAAAATGCTTGCTGATCAAACAAACACCCTGTTTACTTCTAATTTATTTGTTGTAACGCTCATATTACAGAGTAGTGAAGTATTTACATAGAGAGCACTAAGCCAACTCTTGACAAGGAAATGCATGTACAATCCATTATCTGGAAAAGCTGTAGGTATAAAAGGAAATGGTGAATGAATATTATTAACAGAGCCGGACTTGATGGGAACAAAGCTGTTTTTCTTTTATATTTTTTAATACTATATCAATATCGGAATAAAAACATTTATGGATTTACACACATGTAGACTTGTGTGTAATCTTAGGTATTCCAATATTTAATAACATGTTGTTAAAATCGAAAGTTGCAACTGGGTTATTTAATGAGCTAAAATGAACTAAGACTTGTATTTTTTAAACAAAGATTAATAACTTCTGTAGCAAATGTAGCTATTGCTCATTGTGAATGTTAATGCATTAACTAAGGTTAACTAATGAGGTCTTATTGTAAAGTGATACCTATTGGTCTTTATAGTTCTTTTGCACTTTAATCGGTGTAAAACTTTTAACTTTATACATTTTTCTGTATTGCATTTAAATGTTCAGTTATTTTTGTTATGAGAAAAAAGTTATTAAACCTGTTATACTGTATTATGACAGCACTTTTTTTTAAAAACTAAATTTCAACACCGTGATAATACCGTATACCGTGATAAAAGCATTAGCAATTAATCGCAACATGAAAATGTTATACCGGCATATCCCTACACACATGGCATGCTGGGTGTAGCAAGATATCATTGTCATAACTTAAGAATTAGTTTCCTTGTTTTAGGTAAATTGTGACTACATGGTTCTAATTTGCTTTAAGCCTGGAATATAACAAATTTTGCCTAGAATTTTCTTTCTATTTACAGTCTGGAAGAGTCAATGCTAGTTGCCAAAAGTCAGAGCCAGTGTGCAGACTTGGACTGAGTTTGCGTATCTCATACTTTGATTTTCTAGCCTCAGACTATGATTGCATCCAGTCAGAGAGTAATGGTATACCATACCAAATATGTATGGTATTTTGTGCCAATTTTAGAACACATGTTGTTTTCATTTGTCATTTATCTCTTAGCAACGAAGTGCACATTTCCGCATCAGTTTGCTGTGTTTGGAGCAAATCTGTTCAGATTTTAAAAGTTGTGTAGTGTTTTCTTGAAAAGTGAGGGAAAAAATTAATAAAACGTGGACACAAATTAACAAGTTTTGGGAATTCATTCTTAATTTGTGGTTACGATATCTATTTTTTTTCTCTGTATGTCATGTGCAGGGATCCATAATTGAAGACTATATTCACTAAAAAAATAAAATAAAATAAATAAATTACAAAAACATTATTACTTACAAAGATTATGAGATTGCAAACAGTAATTATCGTCCCCGGTTTGATTTCACCAAATCGGTTCGAGCAACGCAGATGTGATTAATATTCATGAACCCAGCAGATAATTAATCCTTAGTGGGTTTTATATTGTTATTAGTAGTAGAATTTTTACTATTATTATCATTATTATTATCTCATCAGTATTATTGTTAGGTTTTCCCCCCTTTTTTTTTACAGAAACACTGAATGACCAAAAATATCTTAAGCACCACCACCAGTCCTAAATTCAGTTAAAATGACAAATATGCATTCCTGTATGGTTAATTACTGTTCTATCATTAAAAGTTTCATTAAATAATGCTTGATTATCATAATATCATATATTATATTGCTTGACTGACTGATGTTAATAGTGTACTTTCAGATATATATAAAAAAATAATTATATATGAATTTATATATATATATATATATATATATATATATATATATATATATATATATATATATATATATATATATATATATAT
>NW_015505303.1:663771-686551 GCF_001515645.1 Sinocyclocheilus grahami
GAGAGAGAGAGAGAGAGAGATCTGTGTAGTAATTGACTACATGTAATCTGAATTACGTAATCAGATTACAAAAATTAAGTACTTGTAATTAGATTAAATTACCTTTTTTATTGATTACATAACACACACTGGCAATATTTTATTCACAATTTATTGATTCTCCCCAATTCCTCTATTTCCTCTTTTACATTTTCCTTTCTAAAATAGCTACCGCTTACATACAGCCAGAAAGTCTTGCAGTTTTGTGGACCTTCACCCAAAGACCAGTCATTAGTCAGGTGGCTACAGCATTTGATCACTTCAGGTTTAAGAAGTGTTTGAACATTGCATCAACTACTGATGAACACATTAATTTTATTAGAATTATCACTCAGTGGCCTATTTAAGCATGCATTACCATCTAATTTTTGTCTTTCAAACACTTAAAAATGCACAAATTCACGTTATTTTTATTTACATGTAAAGGCAGAGATTAAGGCAGAGATTTTTTTCTCATCTGAATCTCTTTCACCTAATATATTTACTTGAAGTACCCCTGAGACTTAAAAATAAATATTTGAATAATTATCATCACATTTGCATGTTCACGGTTCTCTGACATTGGTTAATGGTCACATAACATGCAAGTAAATCAATACGGTACAAGATTATCCTATTTAAATCAATGTGATAAAAGAATTAGGTCAAAAGTAGTCTAATTATATTACATAATATATAAAATAGTATCAGTTTGGTGGGTAAACTAGAAAATTTACTAGCCAATGGCAATTCTATGGCCAAGGTGTGCTTAGAAGGTTGCATTCAAAACTTATTTTAGTGTTTAATTTTCCATTTATTTAGACAAAAGTTAAAGAACTTTAATATAGGCTTTATCCGATATCATCAAGGATGTGAATATGACGAAAAGTGTGACAAATAAAACAAATAGCTGAAAGCATCAAACTCACTTTGACAGTGAAACTCCACCGGCTTTCCCAATAAGCTGTTCGTGGTGCAGCACGGCGGTGTCCCACGGCAGATCCAGGAACCGAAGGAGCTTGCGCATCACCCACTCAGGGTACAGGACCAGCTGCTCATAATGCACAGGCAGACAGTTGCCATCCGCTGCAGCCAGGCACTGGTCATACATCACCTCCACTGCTCGGTTCCACTTCACCAAACAGTCCCGGTAACTCGTCAAGTCAAACCCGGTGATAGTCACCTTGCGGGAAATCATAGAGTGTACGGTGGCCCTGCCATCGCGGAGCATAAGAACAAACTTCGCTTTTGGAAAGAGCTTGGAGAGGTAGGAAAGGGACTTCAGAGCGAAAGGGTCCTTATTGCAGAGCCTCGGAGCGGGCTCGCCGTGCCCCACTATGATCTCCAACAGGAAGGCGCGTACAGCTGCATCCAGGACCTCATCGGTGACACCAGCCTCGTCCAGACGGATCCGTTCACGTGTGGAGTGACTCCACGTGGCCTGCATGGCTAACAGCCGGGGGATGACACGGGTCTCTTCTCCGCACCGAACGAAAGGGTGAGCGTCCAACATAGCCCGAATCAGTGTGGTGCCACTACGAGGGACTCCGCCAACGAAAATGAGAGGGGTTTCCTCATTGTATTCCTCAGGGATTTGTAACGGGTCACTTAGGTTTCGGCCAGCATGTAGATTAACCGCCCACCCGTGCTGTGCCGCACGAGAACGAGCAGTTGGACATTCTATCGTGCTGAGGCCAAGATAAAATACCGTGATGGAGCTGATGACCCCACAGACCAGAAGAACGTTGCACGTTTGTTTTCTCATGACTTACAGTTAGGGGAGTATGTGGTTTGTGGTTATAAAAAAGCAGAATGAGGCCACAAAATTGGTAAAACAGACTTAGCAGAAAGAAGGGGGAGGGAAAATCAAGAGGGATTTTGGAAAAAAGACAGAGCGAATGCTTTCCAGAAAGGTTCAGGGTGAAAGAATTTTGAAAGGCAGCTTAGGTAAAGGTTTTTTGGGGGAGGGAAGGGATGGGCAAATGTTTTCCAGCCAGCAGCCCTTCAGGCCTTTGCTTGGAGCTTCAATAAAATTCGACTTGGTAAGTCAAGCCTTATGTTCTCTGTCAGCACCATTGTGCCTGTAAAAAGGGGAAGGAAAAGCACTTTCAAAAACAGATTTTGTCAGGTCCGTTTCAGTATTGGCTACTAGGGTGCATCTCATGTTACATTAAATGTCACATCTAATACCATTTCAGTACAACATTACTGTAATAGTATTAGACAATTAGAGTTTGCCAATTTGAGTGCTGTAACTCAAGAACTACGCTTGAATTGCAAGCCAAAACACATCAAAGGAAAATGTCCAGTAAAATGTAATTAGACAAACAATGTAATGCTGTGGAAATTATGTTGTGTGTATCTTGTAGGTGTCATATCTAGTTTAGGGTTGTGTAAATTCTCAGTTATCCAGGTCAAAGTAGAAAAATCTAGTGGATCTATACTAAATCTATCTATAGTGGACTCAATCTTTAAGACTCAATATCGATATTCAACAGAACGCATATGCTACAATGATGACAATGCTATTTTTTTCATATTTCATTTACAGAAATTATTAAAATAATTAGTTTTTGATTAAATTAATATTAAAACAAGAAATGATCTGTCAGTTTAGATGTTGTTTACCTTGTTTTTTAGCAGTTGGTCTACTAATCTACTAGAACATCTAATTTTGGTTACACCTCCAGTGTGCAGGTTACACTTCCTACCTCTGTTTTTCAGTGTCAAAAGCATCTTTCACACGCGTCAACTTTAAACTTTGGCAGAACATGCACGTTAACACCTTTAAGCACCAAAGCATCCTGTTGTGGCAAGTATCTGTGGTTGCTTTTGTTTTTAGATGCGCGTGAGGTGTTATTTGTGACGCATGC
Organism: Sinocyclocheilus grahami; assembly: GCF_001515645.1. NCBI lineage: Eukaryota > Metazoa > Chordata > Actinopteri > Cypriniformes > Cyprinidae > Sinocyclocheilus > Sinocyclocheilus grahami. The sequence goes on from NW_015505303.1 coordinate 666,663, forward strand.
AATGCATGAAAATGTAACGCCTGATATTTGTGCACATACTCTGGGTGGACTTTTAAACGTGTTAAATTAGATTTTTTAATGTAGATATTTTATGTTGAATATAAATCCCTTAAATGTAGATGATTGGGCACATTTTATGTAAATTACTTAACTTGTTAATATGCTAGAATACTAGGGGAATGCGGGGCACAAAGTAACACGGGGTTAGTTGTAACACACATGGTTTCAATATTACACACATGCTAGCATAACAAAATTTACAGTATTTATTAGTTACCATATACCAAATTATGTTAAACCATTTTACCATACCAAAAAAATATATCATTATTTAATTTTATTAACAAAATATTTTAGTTTGTCTTGTATATTTTTTTCATTCGATCAGATAACATTTTAAGCTGTTTTATGGTCATGTTACAACGTGCCCCTCAGATGTTACAATGTACCCCACCTACGGGGCATGTTAATAACATAATATAACATAATTAATGTCTGTATGTACGCGTTGTGAATTAGGTGGAAATTTTAATCATTTTAGTAATGTTTGTATAAATAATCCTCCCAGTAATAGTGAATGAGACCTAATAAAAGGCTTGTTTGAGATGCGCCTTGCCTCGCCTGAAATGTAGGCGAGAGTAGGCGGCTGCAGTGAGGGGAGGAGTGAAATAAGCGCAGTCAAGACTGACAGTTCTGACCTCTCGAAGTGGAACAGATACCAACGAGATCAAAGACAGATATGGCGTTATTCACACTCACGTGCTGTGTTGCTGATTAACATACAATTTTAGTTCTGTTGCTTTTATACGAAAATAAATATGAACAAGACACTCAAAGTGCTTGCTATTTAATTCGATACGAAAGGCGTATTCGTATTTATCATTCATTTTTACTTTAATACAAACATATATTTTTGATTTTTATAGAAATATGACAACAATCACATATCTCACACAGAGATCGCACTGTTAAAGTGTTTGGGAAATATTCATGCATAATTTAAACACATAATCACATGAAATCAGTAGAGAATGCAGCATCACAGCTGTCTGAATCATTGAGCATTCAGCTGTGTCATCAGTCAGTCGTTTCCCATCATGCTTTTGATCAGTGCAGTCGCTGGAGAGCAACTGCGCTCGACTGCACAATCCGACACAGCCACCTCGCCGTCGCAAGAGTTTTTTGGCACACGTCAGCATGCCATCAGAGCAAGTCGGACGTAACTCGGACACTTTTCTAACCGGCATGCATCTCGCGGTGATCACCGGTGATCAGTTCTGCGCAGATTTTGCTCATCTCAAACAAGCCTAATTACTATTCCTAAACAGGTTTCCACTGAACATGTATCTGGGTTGTTGACGTGACATGGCATTTTCACTGTCCCACAAGATAAAAATGAATATAATTTTGTCGTTATTTAAAATGCAGTAAATCATTAAACATTTCTTTGTCCTACATGGACCTGTTGTTATAAAAGCTGCAGTGTTATTAGATTTTTTACATTTTTGAGCCAAATCTCAAAATTGTCCTTTGGTGTGACTGTCTCAAGCATGATTCAGTAAATTACAACTTTTATAACTTAAAAAGAAAATACCTCCGGCATAATTGTACAAGTGTCTATTTTAGTAAATGGCAATCATTTTTTTTTTCATCCATATATTTCTGAAAGCGTAGGAACTTGATATATTTTGTCTCTGAAAACCATGTCCTATGGTGTGACACCATATCCTGATTTTAAATCGACCAATTCCAAAGAAAACTTTAATTAGTTGAAGGACCCCATTAATGATCATGTTACTGAAGCCTTCTGTCAAGCCCATGACATGAGCACATGGTCAATTTCTGTCTCAGAATTGTTCAAATATTTAACTTTTCTTGGAACCACTACAAAAGTGTAATGTTTTGTTGTCCTTTGGTGTGGCACCCTTAAATTATATTTTTTTTATTAAAAACTGCATGTTAAACTACATAATCATGGAAAATTATGCAAATGTGTCTTACTAACCGCTAATGGCAGGTTAGCTCGCAATAACAAGGTCATTAATTGACAGAAAAAGGCTGAAACGTCCTATGGTGTGACAGATAATGTCTTCCGGTGTGACACCTGTACTGTCACACCACAGGACAAAGATGTCACACCAGAGGACAAGGTCTCTTTAAAAAGCATTTTAAGCTGCAGTCCGTAACTTCTTTTTGGTTAAAAATGATCCGAAATCAATATTTGAGCAAGTACATAACCAACCAGTGTTCAAAACTATCACCTTACTTTAGCCCGATTCACAATGGCTAGCTTATAATAATGTTTTCAAATTTGAGTGGTACGGGTAGGTTTTCGCGGGAAATTCGAGCATGCTGCTGCATTATAACGTCATGTCTGTAAACATAAAAGAAGTTGTCCCGGCTACGAGGCTATCGCATGTGAGAATCCTGCAGGTGGCGGATCATTTATAGCCTTTTCTCACAGCAGCTGGAATAATTAAATGTATCATTTTGATGGCGGATTGTAATCCATAAAGGACTGTGTTTATGAAACACATGTGAAAGAAATGAAATTATATTTCAGTTATAAATGTGCTTCTGATTACAGATAGCCTGGGATTACAAAGATTTGTATTTGAAAGAAAACCAGTTTGAAGGGAGCATAATTTACTTTTTGGGTTAAAATAATTTCTTAATATGGAATTCGAAGAGTATGACAATTAGATTAGACTGTGCACCTCCACTGCTCGGTTCCACTTCACCAAACAGTCCCGGTAACTCGTCAAGTCAAACCCGGTGATAGTCACCTTGCGGGAAATCATAGAGTGTACGGTGGCCCTGCCATCGCGGAGCATAAGAACAAACTTCGCTTTTGGAAAGAGCTTGGAGAGGTAGGAAAGGGACTTCAGAGCGAAAGGGTCCTTATTGCAGAGCCTCGGAGCGGGCTCGCCGTGCCCCACTATGATCTCCAACAGGAAGGCGCGTACAGCTGCATCCAGGACCTCATCGGTGACACCAGCCTCGTCCAGACGGATCCGTTCACGTGTGGAGTGACTCCACGTGGCCTGCATGGCTAACAGCCGGGGGATGACACGGGTCTCTTCTCCGCACCGAACGAAAGGGTGAGCGTCCAACATAGCCCGAATCAGTGTGGTGCCACTACGAGGGACTCCGCCAACGAAAATGAGAGGGGTTTCCTCATTGTATTCCTCAGGGATTTGTAACGGGTCACTTAGGTTTCGGCCAGCATGTAGATTAACCGCCCACCCGTGCTGTGCCGCACGAGAACGAGCAGTTGGACATTCTATCGTGCTGAGGCCAAGATAAAATACCGTGATGGAGCTGATGACCCCACAGACCAGAAGAACGTTGCACGTTTGTTTTCTCATGACTTACAGTTAGGGGAGTATGTGGTTTGTGGTTATAAAAAAGCAGAATGAGGCCACAAAATTGGTAAAACAGACTTAGCAGAAAGAAGGGGGAGGGAAAATCAAGAGGGATTTTGGAAAAAAGACAGAGCGAATGCTTTCCAGAAAGGTTCAGGGTGAAAGAATTTTGAAAGGCAGCTTAGGTAAAGGTTTTTTGGGGGAGGGAAGGGATGGGCAAATGTTTTCCAGCCAGCAGCCCTTCAGGCCTTTGCTTGGAGCTTCAATAAAATTCGACTTGGTAAGTCAAGCCTTATGTTCTCTGTCAGCACCATTGTGCCTGTAAAAAGGGGAAGGAAAAGCACTTTCAAAAACAGATTTTGTCAGGTCCGTTTCAGTATTGGCTACTAGGGTGCATCTCATGTTACATTAAATGTCACATCTAATACCATTTCAGTACAACATTACTGTAATAGTATTAGACAATTAGAGTTTGCCAATTTGAGTGCTGTAACTCAAGAACTACGCTTGAATTGCAAGCCAAAACACATCAAAGGAAAATGTCCAGTAAAATGTAATTAGACAAACAATGTAATGCTGTGGAAATTATGTTGTGTGTATCTTGTAGGTGTCATATCTAGTTTAGGGTTGTGTAAATTCTCAGTTATCCAGGTCAAAGTAGAAAAATCTAGTGGATCTATACTAAATCTATCTATAGTGGACTCAATCTTTAAGACTCAATATCGATATTCAACAGAACGCATATGCTACAATGATGACAATGCTATTTTTTTCATATTTCATTTACAGAAATTATTAAAATAATTAGTTTTTGATTAAATTAATATTAAAACAAGAAATGATCTGTCAGTTTAGATGTTGTTTACCTTGTTTTTTAGCAGTTGGTCTACTAATCTACTAGAACATCTAATTTTGGTTACACCTCCAGTGTGCAGGTTACACTTCCTACCTCTGTTTTTCAGTGTCAAAAGCATCTTTCACACGCGTCAACTTTAAACTTTGGCAGAACATGCACGTTAACACCTTTAAGCACCAAAGCATCCTGTTGTGGCAAGTATCTGTGGTTGCTTTTGTTTTTAGATGCGCGTGAGGTGTTATTTGTGACGCATGCAATGCATGAAAATGTAACGCCTGATATTTGTGCACATACTCTGGGTGGACTTTTAAACGTGTTAAATTAGATTTTTTAATGTAGATATTTTATGTTGAATATAAATCCCTTAAATGTAGATGATTGGGCACATTTTATGTAAATTACTTAACTTGTTAATATGCTAGAATACTAGGGGAATGCGGGGCACAAAGTAACACGGGGTTAGTTGTAACACACATGGTTTCAATATTACACACATGCTAGCATAACAAAATTTACAGTATTTATTAGTTACCATATACCAAATTATGTTAAACCATTTTACCATACCAAAAAAATATATCATTATTTAATTTTATTAACAAAATATTTTAGTTTGTCTTGTATATTTTTTTCATTCGATCAGATAACATTTTAAGCTGTTTTATGGTCATGTTACAACGTGCCCCTCAGATGTTACAATGTACCCCACCTACGGGGCATGTTAATAACATAATATAACATAATTAATGTCTGTATGTACGCGTTGTGAATTAGGTGGAAATTTTAATCATTTTAGTAATGTTTGTATAAATAATCCTCCCAGTAATAGTGAATGAGACCTAATAAAAGGCTTGTTTGAGATGCGCCTTGCCTCGCCTGAAATGTAGGCGAGAGTAGGCGGCTGCAGTGAGGGGAGGAGTGAAATAAGCGCAGTCAAGACTGACAGTTCTGACCTCTCGAAGTGGAACAGATACCAACGAGATCAAAGACAGATATGGCGTTATTCACACTCACGTGCTGTGTTGCTGATTAACATATAATTTTAGTTCTGTTGCTTTTATACGAAAATAAATATGAACAAGACACTCAAAGTGCTTGCTATTTAATTCGATACGAAAGGCGTATTCGTATTTATCATTCATTTTTACTTTAATACAAACATATATTTTTGATTTTTATAGAAATATGACAACAATCACATATCTCACACAGAGATCGCACTGTTAAAGTGTTTGGGAAATATTCATGCATAATTTAAACACATAATCACATGAAATCAGTAGAGAATGCAGCATCACAGCTGTCTGAATCATTGAGCATTCAGCTGTGTCATCAGTCAGTCGTTTCCCATCATGCTTTTGATCAGTGCAGTCGCTGGAGAGCAACTGCGCTCGACTGCACAATCCGACACAGCCACCTCGCCGTCGCAAGAGTTTTTTGGCACACGTCAGCATGCCATCAGAGCAAGTCGGACGTAACTCGGACACTTTTCTAACCGGCATGCATCTCGCGGTGATCACCGGTGATCAGTTCTGCGCAGATTTTGCTCATCTCAAACAAGCCTAATTACTATTCCTAAACAGGTTTCCACTGAACATGTATCTGGGTTGTTGACGTGACATGGCATTTTCACTGTCCCACAAGATAAAAATGAATATAATTTTGTCGTTATTTAAAATGCAGTAAATCATTAAACATTTCTTTGTCCTACATGGACCTGTTGTTATAAAAGCTGCAGTGTTATTAGATTTTTTACATTTTTGAGCCAAATCTCAAAATTGTCCTTTGGTGTGACTGTCTCAAGCATGATTCAGTAAATTACAACTTTTATAACTTAAAAAGAAAATACCTCCGGCATAATTGTACAAGTGTCTATTTTAGTAAATGGCAATCATTTTTTTTTTCATCCATATATTTCTGAAAGCGTAGGAACTTGATATATTTTGTCTCTGAAAACCATGTCCTATGGTGTGACACCATATCCTGATTTTAAATCGACCAATTCCAAAGAAAACTTTAATTAGTTGAAGGACCCCATTAATGATCATGTTACTGAAGCCTTCTGTCAAGCCCATGACATGAGCACATGGTCAATTTCTGTCTCAGAATTGTTCAAATATTTAACTTTTCTTGGAACCACTACAAAAGTGTAATGTTTTGTTGTCCTTTGGTGTGGCACCCTTAAATTATATTTTTTTTATTAAAAACTGCATGTTAAACTACATAATCATGGAAAATTATGCAAATGTGTCTTACTAACCGCTAATGGCAGGTTAGCTCGCAATAACAAGGTCATTAATTGACAGAAAAAGGCTGAAACGTCCTATGGTGTGACAGATAATGTCTTCCGGTGTGACACCTGTACTGTCACACCACAGGACAAAGATGTCACACCAGAGGACAAGGTCTCTTTAAAAAGCATTTTAAGCTGCAGTCCGTAACTTCTTTTTGGTTAAAAATGATCCGAAATCAATATTTGAGCAAGTACATAACCAACCAGTGTTCAAAACTATCACCTTACTTTAGCCCGATTCACAATGGCTAGCTTATAATAATGTTTTCAAATTTGAGTGGTACGGGTAGGTTTTCGCGGGAAATTCGAGCATGCTGCTGCATTATAACGTCATGTCTGTAAACATAAAAGAAGTTGTCCCGGCTACGAGGCTATCGCATGTGAGAATCCTGCAGGTGGCGGATCATTTATAGCCTTTTCTCACAGCAGCTGGAATAATTAAATGTATCATTTTGATGGCGGATTGTAATCCATAAAGGACTGTGTTTATGAAACACATGTGAAAGAAATGAAATTATATTTCAGTTATAAATGTGCTTCTGATTACAGATAGCCTGGGATTACAAAGATTTGTATTTGAAAGAAAACCAGTTTGAATGTTTATGTTTCTTAATATGAAATTCGAAGAGTATGACAATTAGATTAGACTGTGTGCAGAAATTGAAATCTACACACTAATACACACTATACTCATAGTCACCAATGCTGATGTTGTTAACATTAATAATTTGAGAATAAAGTATATCAATAATAATAATTTGAATGGTTTGATGTGATATGAGCTAACCAAACTTTATCGGTTAGCGATTTAATCACCATTGGTAGCGAGATTTATGGTAATGCTTTTTTTCCTCAGCAATCATTTTTTTTTTCATCCATATATTTCTGAAAGCGTAGGAACTTGATATATTTTGTCTCTGAAAACCATGTCCTATGGTGTGACACCATATCCTGATTTTAAATCGACCAATTCCAAAGAAAACTTTAATTAGTTGAAGGACCCCATTAATGATCATGTTACTGAAGCCTTCTGTCAAGCCCATGACATGAGCACATGGTCAATTTCTGTCTCAGAATTGTTCAAATATTTAACTTTTCTTGGAACCACTACAAAAGTGTAATGTTTTGTTGTCCTTTGGTGTGGCACCCTTAAATTATATTTTTTTTATTAAAAACTGCATGTTAAACTACATAATCATGGAAAATTATGCAAATGTGTCTTACTAACCGCTAATGGCAGGTTAGCTCGCAATAACAAGGTCATTAATTGACAGAAAAAGGCTGAAACGTCCTATGGTGTGACAGATAATGTCTTCCGGTGTGACACCTGTACTGTCACACCACAGGACAAAGATGTCACACCAGAGGACAAGGTCTCTTTAAAAAGCATTTTAAGCTGCAGTCCGTAACTTCTTTTTGGTTAAAAATGATCCGAAATCAATATTTGAGCAAGTACATAACCAACCAGTGTTCAAAACTATCACCTTACTTTAGCCCGATTCACAATGGCTAGCTTATAATAATGTTTTCAAATTTGAGTGGTACGGGTAGGTTTTCGCGGGAAATTCGAGCATGCTGCTGCATTATAACGTCATGTCTGTAAACATAAAAGAAGTTGTCCCGGCTACGAGGCTATCGCATGTGAGAATCCTGCAGGTGGCGGATCATTTATAGCCTTTTCTCACAGCAGCTGGAATAATTAAATGTATCATTTTGATGGCGGATTGTAATCCATAAAGGACTGTGTTTATGAAACACATGTGAAAGAAATGAAATTATATTTCAGTTATAAATGTGCTTCTGATTACAGATAGCCTGGGATTACAAAGATTTGTATTTGAAAGAAAACCAGTTTGAATGTTTATGTTTCTTAATATGAAATTCGAAGAGTATGACAATTAGATTAGACTGTGTGCAGAAATTGAAATCTACACACTAATACACACTATACTCATAGTCACCAATGCTGATGTTGTTAACATTAATAATTTGAGAATAAAGTATATCAATAATAATAATTTGAATGGTTTGATGTGATATGAGCTAACCAAACTTTATCGGTTAGCGATTTAATCACCATTGGTAGCGAGATTTATGGTAATGCTTTTTTTCCTCAGTAGGTCAGAACAAACGTGGCAGACTTGTTACTTACTTGTTCAGATGGCAATATCTGGTGAAAATTCTTATTTGGGTCATATATTCCAAGACGTAGGCTAGAATCTGTGATTGCGAAGTACAGTAAATATCCACACCGGTGCGGTGACTGACTGCCACACATACTCTTCAGAACATTAGATTCATCCACGCTGGCTCACAACCCACGCAAGCTAGATAATTCCGCACACAGCTACAATTCCAGGTTTTTAAACGGACATGGCGACAAAGAGGCACATCTTACGGACTGCAGCTTTAAATAAGATTTGTTTTACTCCTTTTTATTCTTTTTTGATCATTTCCAGTGTTCTTAAATGCAATAATTACATTAATTAAACTATTTTCTGATGTTTTTGCAGAAAACTTGTACTGTTATAAAGTGTCATGAAAATAAGTATAAAATGTGGTCATTTGTTTTTGAAACAAAGAATTGAGGGAGAGAAATTACTGGAAGAGAGAGGACATGGAAATATAGACAAAAAATTAACAGGGATCCACCATAAGGGAGGAGATCCAAAGAGAGCGATGCAGAAAGTAAATAGAATCAAAATGATGCCTTAAAAAGAGTAGCCATATAGTTTTTAAAAAATTCATTCAAATCTTAAAGGGGTCATACGATGCGATTTCAAGTTTTCCTTTCTCTTTGGAGTGTTACAAGCTCTTGGTGCATAAAGAAGATCTGTAAAGTTGCAAAGACTAAAGTCTCAAATCCAAAGAGATATTCTTTATAAAAGTTAACCACGCCTACCTAAAATGGCTCGTTCTAACTCGCCCCCACATGTCTACGTCACGATGTGGGAAGATTTGCATAACGCCGCCTAAATGTTCACGCAAAGAAAGAAGGCGTAACTTTAATTCTTGCTGTTGCCGCCGCTGCAATGTTGTGGAGCCGCTGTGTGTTTCATTGTGAAAGCAAAACTACTTTGTTTGGCCTTCCAAAAGAGGACACGACTAGAAATCAGTGGTTAAGTTGTATTTACAACACTGTTCCAGAACAGTTCAAACCAAATATTCAGATGTGTGCAGCGCATTTTATGGAGGATGAGGACTGTTTCCTGAACCAGTAGCCTACACTGTGTCTGTGGCACAAAGGCTGTTCTATAAAGTGGGGCAGTTCCAACTTTGCAAGGACAGTCTGGCGCTTCTGACTCACAGCCTGTAAGAAAGTTTTTTATATTTAAATAATTTGCCACTGATGATTCAAACGCGAGTTTTGAGCAGTGTAGAGTAGGCTTGTTGTTTGTTGTTTCTCCGATCACAAATGAAAACATGGTTTTATACAGCGCGATAAGCAACACAACGCGTAAAAAGACAGTATAAGTCATTATAATCAGTAAGTATGTCCCCACTGGATGCAACAAATGCCTCGTTTGTAATGGCTTTTATTGGTTTTGTCTCGTCCTGCTGGGACACAGCATCACAAGATGGTAAGAGGCGTAACATTTCCGTCACACGCTTGAGGCATTCGGCCAATCACAACGCACTGGATAACTGGCCAATCAGAGCACACCTTGCTTTTCAGACACGATGAGCTTTTTAAAAATCGATGCGTTTCAGAAAGGCGCGGAATAGAGGAGCAACAATAATGTACATTATATGGAAAATAATGTGTTTTTTTAACCTTAAACCACATAAACACATTGCATTACACCAAATACACAAAATAATGTTATTTTTAGCAACGTCATATGAACCCTTTAATTAATATAGTTTGAATATCAATCATATTTAGCTGTGCCACACATGTAGCAGGGGGGCTAGAAAAGTTTCAGTAACATACTGATTGACTAAGAGACTGACTTTGGTTGATAAATAATTTTTTGTGTTTCGTTTAAAAAACATGTTGATATTGTTTGTATCAAAATTAAACTTTCTTTCTCCTTTGACATGTTCAAAACTAAATAGAAATAATTTAATAACTACCATTTCTGTCCTTTAGTGTGACGTAATGTCCTATGGTGTGACACACATAAAAGAACCACAGATTTGTTTTTATCTAAAAAAAAAACAGTTGAGTATTGTAATAGGGAGGATATAAATATCACTCATCTTAAAATTGTATAATTTTCATCCGTTTTGAACGGATGACAGCAAAGTTTGTCTTGTTGTCAAAGTTTGAGAGTCGTGGGGAAAAAATTATGTTAATTATAATTTCATATTAAATAAATAACACTATATGAAAATAAGTGTATAACAATGAAGATAAATCTCTCTCATGCTATTTATTAGGGCTGCACGATTAGCGGTAAATCTCCATCACGTGCGGGCTTTCACATGGAGCAGCATTTACTACACAGAGCCGTTGTTCACTGACAAGCTGTGCAAAAAAGCCGCTTCTGTAATCAGCGGTAAATCTCCATCAAGTGCGGGCTTTCACATGGAGCAGCATTTACTACACAGAGCCATTGTTCACTGACAAGCTGCGCAAAACCACGATCATATTTTGCGCAGCTTGTCAGTGAACAATGGCTCTGTGTAGTAAATGCTGCTCCATGTGAAAGCCCGCACTTGATGGAGATTTACCGCTGATTACAGAAGCGGCTTTACTGACAAGATGCGCATTAAATATCGCATGCGATTTATCGCGCAGCCCTACTATTTATATATTATTAAGAGGTATTTTTTTCCTAATTTTTGCTATGTCACACCATAGGACAAATTTATGGTACAGTTCAGTGAAAATGTAAAAAAAAACAATGAAAGAATTGACGAAGTTGACCCTTTTTATACATGTTTCTCAAAGATCAGACTTCACACTACATAAATATATGCATTTCTTCTTCAAAAATGGTCTTTTACAAAATAAGTAGGTAGTTTGTCAACCACCCAGCTGTCTTCTATTGGTCGAACAAAAAGATAATCCCACCCCAGGCTTCTCAGCAGCGGAAGCCGTCATAGTTGGGTTAACTTGAAGAGCTGTGAATGGGAGAGTACCACAAATATATTTTTATATATTTATATAATAAAATAGTATATAACCCGATAGTGTTTTCGTGACTTTCAATAAAAGGAAAAAAATTTGAGAGACTGATATCGGCAGTCGAAATAGAGAACGAGGTCAAATTTACCGTCCCTCCCATAGACGCTGCATTAGAAACACCCTCGCATTAGCGTTAACTGTTTTTTTGGGGGGTAATTTGATGTAATTGGTGATATGATACAAAGAATAGTATTATAAAAGTACATACATAAAAAAAAAAAAAAAAATTCAACTATGAAAAACTTAAGGATTTACGATGCTGATGACCGTTAAACGCGTCTTGTGAAAAGGGTCCATTGGTTGAGCCAAGTAAACGAATCAAATTACAGTTAATAATCTATAAGTACCTTCTCTAATTATTTAGGAATAGAAGAAATTTAACATCAAATGATGTTTTCTTGCTACTTTGGTTGCTACGTGTTGCTTACTGGTCCGTTTAGTGAGATGTCTGAATTCATTCTACCTAGACAGCACATGTAATTGTGGCCAACACTGGACCGCGATTTGTAGGATCACAGCAGAGTTTGAATTCCCAAAATGCTAATAAAGTCGTACTGGCGCTCGTGCAGAAAGATTATGTTCTGACATCAGACCGCTGCTGTGTATTTTGTGGGAAACGTGTACGTAGGCTACTGCAATAATGCAACAAGTCGACAGATGCATTATTATATGTGGTCGGCTCGACGATCATCACCGTGCAGGTAAAACAAAGCTGAACGCGTTTTTCAGTTCATAAGCATACGTTTGCACACAAGTATGGCTGATTTCACTGTGAAGCATTAGCCGCGTGACACGAAGACACGTTTTAAATGGTTGTAAGGGAAATCGAGGACCTGAGATCAAAGTTATTCGCCAGGCCTGCGACAAGGAAACTGTGTGAGTGAAACACGCTCACGACGCGTACAAATGCCTAACAACTCTGTTAGTTTGAATAGTTCAGCAAGAAAACCTAGCGTGGTGTGTCTTACCGTACAGAAAGTACAACTCCTCGAAATCCTACATTCTCCAGATTCACGTCTGGCTTGATGAAAAGCAGACGTGAAGATTGTGTAAACGGAGCTATGAAGCTCTGACTTTGAGGACGAGAGTCTTACGCCGCGAGCACATTTCTCGTGAATCTTCAGTGTATACGCGAGGAATCACTGTCAAACCATTTCGATTCCAGCGAAGAGCTGTAAATTACGAGCAGTTCATACCATAGTTACCACAGCGCTTAAGAGGAACTCTCACATTTCATTGGCTACAGCAAACGTCTATTTCCAATCAGATGGTTTTCATTGGTTTTCTCTTTAGGACATGGCTTTGCCGTCATAAATCAAACTCGTGTATAATCCGTCTCTCTTCTCATCAGAAAACTGTCAATGAGAATACATTATTAATCAATACAATCATCAATATGTTATGAGATTTACTATCAAATAAATTTTTGTGGAGGGCTGGAATGAGAAAAGCGTCTTTTTAGGCTAAGATTAAGTGACACATTACAAATAAATTCACATCAAGCTGCTTTATGGATAAAAGTCTCAGTAAACTTAGTTGTTACAAGAGCTAATGTTGCAGCCACGTACTGACAGCTTATATTCAGGCAGTTGGGTCAGTAGACTGTTTGACAAAATGATAAATGGCCATAATTAACACTAAACGACCAGGTTTGCTTTGCTCAATCTCTCTCAAATCAAACCTTAAAAGGGTCACCGATTAAACACAGTATAACTATGTGCTAAATTAAAGAGGATGATATATATATATATATATATATATATATATATATATATATATATATATATATACAGGAAGGATACCAGAGAGAAGTATCTTTTCCCCCAAGGAAAAAAAAAGATCAATGCAACTCCTACAAATGGGTTTAAAAAGCCGACAATTCATATATGGTATTTCTTTATCATATGATTTTGCAATATATACACCAGGAAAAATAAATACATGTTTTTAACACTTTTCTTAGACATCGCTTTATATTAGCAAATATTAGCACTTGCACTGTCAACGAATCTGAAGAAAGTTTTTGTATATACAAACCCAATTCCAAAAAAGTTGGGACACTGTACAAATTGTGAGTAAAAAAGGAATGGAATAATTTACAAATCTCATAAACTTATATTTTATTCACAATAGAATATAGATAACATATTCCCTGAAAATTATACATTTTCTCGGTTTAAACATTTGATGTCATCTATGTTGTATTCTGAACAAAATATTGAAATTTGAAACTTCCACATTGCATTCTGTTTTTATTCACAATTTGTACAGTCCCAACTTTTTTGGAATCAGGTTTGTGTGTGTGTATATATATATATATATATATATATATATATAATTGAGTGTCCAAGGGTGATGCTACTGGTCTGTCTCCATCTCAGGGTCAGCAGATCCATCACCTGCTTTCTGAGGGTCACCAGGCAGGACGTCCGTGACTTTCTGTATAAGTTCATCAATCTGTTCTTCTGTCAGTCTTTCTTCGCTCTCCTCTACCATCTGTAAGGTCATATATACGGTAGGTTATACATCTATTATCCAGCGCTGTCCATTCAAAAACTATCCTTTCTCTCGTCAATCCCTTCCACTAACTTATTACATGTGCACAGATAAAGCCTGGGGCTTTTTTTACCAAATTGATAAATTTTTCCTTGTAATAATATTATTTAAAATACTCCCCTGTCAAGTATAAATTCTGTTTATCTGAAAATAGTTTTTCATTTTTTGTTACATTTTATATAGGCAAAAGTATAGTGTGACGTGACGCAATGCATAAATGTGTCATTAACCAATCAAAAACTGGACCAACATTCACAAATCTTGTCAAAACACTTAAACATTGTCACTTTTTAAAGAACGTATCCAAAATCCCTCACTGTGTCCTCTGGTCCCAAATCCATCATTAAATTCAAAATAAACTTACTTTTTCAAACCAAAAACAATAGCCATTGTGGCATCTCAAACAAATCATTTGAACAAACTCAGAATACACAATAATAGAAGAAACACTTAACAGCAAGGTTCCATTTGTTAATATTAGTTAACTATATGATCTAACAATGAAAAATACTTTTAACGCATTTATTAATCTTAGACTTGAAGGAACATTAACTAATTTCTAAACAACAATCTGAATATGCCATTTGCTTTTTATGGTGTATTTTTATTATTCAAATATAACACTGTAAGCCCAAACTGGGCTGTAGGCCAAACTAGAATGTTGTAAGACCATTACTACTCAATGTCTATACATGTACCAGTCTGTCAGATTGCACAAAGATATGACATCAATATTTTACACGTACAGACCCCAAACTCTTGAACATAATGTTGATCTTTTTGATGAAAATTATCTTTTAATAAAGATCTAACAAATGTAGATTCTACAGCATATAATACTTCAGCTTCATTCATCGCACCAAAAGATAAACTGCAGTGCTTTACAACTACAGGACAGGAAGAGCTAAATAAACTTATCACTGCATCTAAACTAACAACATGCCTGTTAGATCCTGTACCCACTAAATTACTAAAAGAGTTGTTACCTGTAGCAAAAGAACCGCTTCTCAATATTATTAACTCGTCGTTGTCTTTAGGTCACGTCCCAAAACCATTCAAGCTGGCGGTTATTAAACCTCTTATTAAGAAATCACAACTAGATCTTAGTGAACTGGCAAATTACAGACCCATTTAAAATCTTCCTTTTATGTCTAAATTTTTAGAAAAAGTTGTGTCTGCTCAATTGTGCTCCTTCCTGCAAAAAAAAGATCTCTATGAAGAATTTCCCCACCATAGCACAGAAACTGCACTTGTTAAAATTACAAATTACTTGCTTCTTGCGTCAGACCAAGGCTGTGTCTCATTGCTAGTTTTACTTGATCTTAGTGCTGCATTCGATACTATAGATCATGACATACTGATAGATCGATTACAAAACTATACAGGTATCCAAGGGCAGGCTTTAAGATGGTTTAGATCCTACCTGTCCGATCGCTACCACATTGTTCATTTAAATGGGGAGTCATCTCAATTATCACCAGTAAAATATGGAGTGCCACAAGGATCTGTGCTAGGTCCTCTGCTATTTTCGATATACATGTTGCCACTTGGTAATATTATTAGGAAATACGGGATTAGTTTCCACTGTTATGCCGATGATACTCAACTATATATCTCAACAAGACCAGATGAAACTTCTAAATTATCTAAGCTAACGGAGTGTGTTAAAAATGTAAAAGAATGGATGACCAATAATTTTCTCCTATTAAATTCGGATAAGACAGAGATATTACTTATTGGACCAAAAGACAGTACGCCGAATCTCGTGGATTACAATTTGCAACTAGACGGATGCACGGTTACTTCCTCTTCAGTCAAAAATCTGGGTGTTATATTAGTATATTATATACTTTTGATATATTTCCCATGTTACAAAAACAGCCTTCTTCCATCTTAGAAACATTGCCATGTTACGAAACATGATACCTGTTTCTGATGCAGAAAAGCTAGTTCATGCATTCATGACCTCTAGACTGGACTATTGTAATGCACTGCTAGGTGGTTGTGCTGCATCTTCAATAAACAAGCTACAGGTAGTCCAAAATGTAGCGGCTAGAGTCCTTACCAGGTCAAGAAAATATGATCATATTACCCCAATTTTACAGTCTCTGCAATGGCTACTTATTAAGATCCTTATCAGTTACAAAATATTATTACTAGCCTATAAGGCCCTTATAATGGGTTAGCTCCTGCGTACCTAACTAGTCTTCTACCACGCTACAATCCATCACGCTCCCTAAGGTCGCAAAACTCTGGACTTTTGGTAGTACCTAGGATAGCAAAGTCCACTAAAGGAGGTAGAGCTTTTACGCATTTGGCTCCCAAACTCTGGAATAGCCTTCCTGATAACGTTCAGGGTTCAGACACACTCTCTCTGTTTAAATCTAGATTAAAGACACATCTCTTTGGCCAAGCATTCAAATAATGCATCTCATAATCTTGTACTTTAGTTATATCTGATCAATTATTATTCTTTAGTTGGGTTAAACAAATCAGTTTTGCTTGGTTGGAACAGCAGCTACGCTAATTATGTCTCTATTTCTTTCTCTGTTTTTGCCACGGGATTGACATCCAACAACACAGAACTACCACATTTTGCTATTAGTTTGATTGCATCATATAATAATTGCTGTTAATAGTGTTCATCATCTGTTTGATTATGTCTTTAATTGATTTTTCCGTACATTTATGCCATATGTACATTAACTGACAGTCACCACTGATAAGCTACCACTCAATATTGTAGAAACTTAATTTGCTGTAAAGTTGCGCTGCAACGATTTGTATCATGAAAAGCACTATACAAATAAAATAAACTTGAATAATGTACATTCTTAATACTAAGAAATAGGCAAAGATGTAAAGAAGGAGAAAGGGTATTTAAAAAAAAGGTATGAACATTTTTTTCCTCACCAGCTGGATTTCAACAGCAGTCCGAGGTCTGTGGTTAAAGAGCTGCAACTTCTCAGCTCTTTAAAGAGGAACAGGAAAAAGAACCAGCAATCTGTCAACTTTTGTCACAGTCTAAAAACAGGTGCAGTAATACTAGACTGACTATCAGATGAAAAAACCATCAACTGCAGTCTGACAAACATCACATGACACAAATCTTCATAATGATACATCTCAAACTTAGAAATACAAAGTGGTTGTAAATACACTATTTAGTGTGACACATACACTATTTAGTTTGTGACAGGCCTATAAGTTTCCCCATACCTGTGTTTTTCACAATAAAACAAGGCATTTCGGAATAAAAAAAGAACTTTTTCTGTAACTCACTAAGTGAGCTTGTGAGGCAGCATAGCAGTGAGGAACTCCTTCACGGTGTCTGGATTCACATGAGCACACAGCGTCTTGGAGAGGTACTTCAGGGTCCCCTGAGGCAGACACATCAACTGTTAAAGGCCATGAGTGATCAACCCTGTCTGAAGATCATGAAGAAAACAATCTCTCACAGACCAAAAAATTCATATCATCTTTGTTTACGAGATGTTTCAAATCACATCAAAAACAGGCACCTCATACATGATGGTGTTTAGATTCTGCTGTCCCGCGCTGTGCTTATTTTTAACCATCTCTTTTCAGGTCTGTCAGTAACTGATAGACCTGGTGGAATAGAGTGCATTTGTACAGTCACAAATAAACTTAACTTAACTGAAGATTTTACTTGAGATTTACAACATGCATTTCTGATAACACACACATTGAATTGTACAACATACAAATGAACCAAAATTTATCTAAAAAGGTTTCAAATGCATACTGACCTCATAATTGCTTAGCATAGCAGCATAGGCGTCCCTTCTGCAAAACAAAATGTTTACATTAGAATTATCTCATGTGTGAGCAAAGGGAAGCTCCAACCCATGGCACTATTGTTACGTTACAATATTACAAATAAACAGCAATTCCTAATTTCCATAGAGCTCAAATGGTAAAGGAACCCTCTCGCTAATAAACAAATACGACCAACATGTATTCTGAAGATTATACATAATCTTCACACCCAAATGACCTCTCATCAATTGTTGGTGAAAATAAATTGAATTTAAACAGATCAGCTCATAATCAATTTGATCTGAGCTTTATGGCTATAATAACTAACGTTACATTTGTACAAGTGTAACCACGTGAGCCGCATATCCTCCTCATTTCAGTGTAAACTTGGAAACCCATTTTTTTCCTAATCATAGCGCCATATACTCACCATTTTCAACAACAAAAAAAAGATTATTATTATATTATTTAAACGAATGAAATTAAATCAAATCGCTTACACTTCCATGCCGCTTGCCTTGTTGGTTCGACAGCTAACAACGATCCGGAGAGAAAACGAAGCTTGCTGTTAAACGTTCCCACCCAGTTGTCGCGTTCAAATTTGTTTGTAGGGTTAAATATTCCTGTGACTATTGCTGTTTACAAATATTTTGTATAGTCGTAATTTTAATAAAGATCTGAATATAACGTTTCGCCCGTGCAACAATATGAATCTGCGACCTAATCAATAAATCAGGTCGAAATATTGTGGAAGTGACACTATAAAAATTATTAAATGTTATATAGAAAGATGATATTTACATAAAATATTTAATCATATATTAGAATATATTTATATAAAATATATTATGTTATGTTTATATAACATTATAGTATATAAAAGTAATATTATGAAATAATATTACTTTTAATAAGTCTATAATTGTACTTTTATGATTGCAGGAGGAATCAAAAGAATATCTGATCAGTAAAATGACTCAAATATGGATAAAGGGAGAAAGAGATTCATAAACAGATGCAAGAGCAAGCATGCAAATCCTGTTTTTATACAGTCTATGTACAAATCTCAATTAATTGTGCAAAAATCGCAAGCAATTAAGGCGAAAAATAAATCAGCTAGATTCATTCTTTTTTGTGTAACTTCTCGGTTTAAGGACATAGCGCCATCCACCATTCAAAACTGTAACTGCAAAGTGTATTCTCTCTTTAGGGAGGCGGTTCTTTAGGCTTCGATACAGTAAAGGTGATTTGTTCTCTAAAATGATTGACAGCTCCCGAAAAATGGCGCTTTAGATTTTGGTTGGTTCGCGAGAATCTAATTAGCATATTATGGGCGGGGCTTTCGCGTTCCCAAAATAAACTAGGAAGAAATTCAGTTCAATTCAATTCAATTTAAGTTTCTACAATATATTTAGTTGCTAGTAGCTTTCTTCCCTCAGGCCATCCATCTCATGAACACTTGACAATAACCGTGGAACACACACTATTTATTCGGTGACTGTCAGTTAATGTACATATGGCAGAAATGTACGGAAAAATCAATTAAAGACGTAATCAAACAGACGATGAACACTATTAACAGCAATTATTATATGATGCAATCAAACTTATAGCAAAAGGTGGTAGTTCTGTATGTTGTTTCAGGGTTGGCATCATCTGAGGTCCTCTGAGGGCTTGCATCATCTCTTCTCAGGTGTTCTTCCCGTGGCAGAAGCAGAGTAACAAATAGAGACATAATTAGCATAGCTGCTGTTCCAAGCAAAATTGATTTGTTTAACCCAAGCTAAAGAATAATAATGTGCATTTGATCAGATATAACTAAAGTACAAGATTATGAGATGCATTATTTGAATGCTTGGCCAAAGAGATGTGTCTTTAATCTAGATTTAAACAGAGAGAGAGTGT
>NW_015505303.1:686671-693826 GCF_001515645.1 Sinocyclocheilus grahami
AGCTTGTTTATTGAAGATGCAGGACAACCACCTAGCAGTGCATTACAATAGTCCAGTCTAGAGGTCATGAACGCATGAACTAGCTTTTCTGCATCAGCACTGAAAAAATTTAGGGTAAGGATTCACATCTATATATTTTAACTTGAGCCAATGAAAAATAAATATCTTGCCCTTAGGGTTAAAACATATAGATGTGAATCATTACCCTAAATTCTTTGGATTAATTGGATGAATGAAACATTTTTTTCAGTGCAGGTAACATGTTTCGTAGCTTGGCAGTGTTTCTAAGATGGAAAAATGCTGTTTTTGTAACATGGGAAATATGATTTTCAAAAGACAAGTTGCTATCTAATATAACACCCAGATTTTTGACTGTAGAGGAAGTAACAGTAGCCTACATCCTAGTTGCAAATTGAAATCTAAGATATTCTGGTGTACTGTTTTTTTTTTTGGTCCAATAAATCTCTGTCTTATCCGAATTTAATAGGAACAAATTATTGGTCATCCAATGCATGTCACGATCAACTGGATGTACAGCCTCTAACAGTAATTCACTCTCATCAATCGGTGAAAGCATACGGCAGTGATTTGGTCCTTTAAATATACAACATTTCCTGTTTCTGTTTTAATCATAAGCTTTAGTTTTCGGTTTGCTCGTTACAATGTTACATGGCAAGTTCAGAGGTAAAGATCGCTCATCTTTCTAAAGTCAGCCTGATTTAGTGCATTTTTTGTGTGTCACAGGCTTTCCGTAATGTTTATGTCTATTATTTCGTGTTTAACAGGGAAATAAACTGGGGTGGTCGCTTTGTGGGAAACACCGACCCTATAATGGAAAAGCTCAAGGCGTCAATCGCATACGACCAGCGCATGTGGGAAGCTGATACTAAAGGGAGTAAAGCATATGTCAAAGCTTTACAGAAAGCAGGACAGGTCACGCAAAACGAGATGGAACAGATTCTTACAGGACTTGACAAGGTGATTATATTATTTACCACATTAACGTTACCTGACTCATAAATCCGTCTGATAGCATCCAGGTTATAGCCTACGTGTTCTTTTACAGTGTCATCTTTCTCATGAAACGTCATTTATTTACCCTTGAACTGTGATGCTGGCTTGTAAATATTTACCAGGATACTGTACCTAGTCCATTCCCCCTTTGACAGCAAAGCTTAATACAGACAAAAATGTGCCCGGACACAGACACCTCCGTGTGCACAAAACAATAGCCATGTGACAATGCTGATGATGCCTATTGTAAACTTCCCTGAAGCTACTGCCATTCAACATGGCATTCTGACAACATGAATGTCATGAATATTTCATTTCCACAGTTATTGTCCAAGAAAAAAGATATACAGTTCAGTCACCAAACATTGACCATGCAAAATGCTCCAATATTTAAATGATAATACTGGTATGAAACAGCAGAAATGTGAAAGGTAATGTACAAAAATATTAACTCATTAACTCAACAAATAATTTAATGTATTGTACAAAAAATTAAAACACATAATACGTGACAACTTTTCCCAATAAAAAATGTAATCTAATGTGATACTGACACTTTCAACTTAAAAAAAGAACAGAATAATGTTCTTTTTAGCAACACCATATGACCCCTTTAATATAAAACCTTTATACTTTAAACCTTTATATAGCTACTGCAGTGTTAATTTATCATTGAGATAATATTATAGTTTTTCTAAATATTTAGAATTTTAAAAATATTTAGTTTTCATGTTATTTTAATTAAAGTTTAGTGAGTTGGCTATGGTTATGTTTTTGTCTATATATCTATATAGATTTTATTGATTTTTATTTCAGTTTTAGTTGTTTTAATACCATTTTAGTATCAAGTTAAACTAACTGAAAATGAAAAATGTTTCCTTGGCAGCAAGCTGAAATAAAATACATTTTTATTTAATTTTAATTTAAGTTTATATATCTATATAGATTTTATTGATTTTTATTTCAGTTTTAGTTGTTTTAATACCATTTTAGTATCAAGTTAAACTAACTGAAAATGAAAAATGTTTCCTTGGCAGCTAGCTGAAATAAAATACATTTTTATTTAATTTTAATTTAAGTTTATTTTATTTCAAGTTTTTTTTTATGGTTTTAGTTTAATTAACTGTAATAACCCTTAGCTCCTGAGATATAGCTCTAGTGACAACTAACCCTGGTCTCTAATATGGCTGTAAATATTGCAAAAAGAAAAAAAAGTTATCAGACATTTTAATTCATTGTCACAATATAAATGACTGAGGTATTTAAAAATATCTTTATCAGGTCTTTGATGACTGGTCCAAAGGCGAGTTCAAGATCAAACCAGGAGACGAGGCTTCATCTAAGAATGAAGCAAGCGCTGACAGGGATGCCAGAAGTATGGCCCTGAGATTCAGCTTCTCGTTCCCTTCGGTGAACCATGGTTACATGCGTAACCTGGAGACGTTCCCCTTCAGGAACTCAAGCTGCGTCGAAACGCTACGGGAACAAAAATGCCCACACCGCCAGACTTACAAATCCCTGCCTAGTGTGGAAGAGGTCAGCTAAAGCGAGAGAACGGAGCCAGGAGTGGCGCAG
The DNA here is from genome assembly GCF_001515645.1 of Sinocyclocheilus grahami. Classification (NCBI taxonomy): domain Eukaryota; kingdom Metazoa; phylum Chordata; class Actinopteri; order Cypriniformes; family Cyprinidae; genus Sinocyclocheilus; species Sinocyclocheilus grahami. The sequence continues at coordinate 689,261 of NW_015505303.1, forward strand.
AAAGCAGGTAGGCCCCTGACAAAGTAGGCGGGGACATCCCGCCCAAAGGCCAACTTCAGAAAGAAGGGAGTCTTGACCCCCAACGGAGAGGGGAGATCAGAGGACTTGAGGCTATGGAATAGCACCCCAGTTTATATCCTAAGCATAAGCTTCTCTGGCCGGAGGCCTCAGCCTCAGCGCACTGCGGAGAAAACGTGTCACCAGGGGGTGTCTGCCCACTGACTGGCCACAATAGGTGCGTGGTAGGCCACAATGGCCGCCACATAGACCTTTAGGGTGGAGTCGGTCAACCCTGTGGAAAAATGGGCCTGCAGGAACTCCAGAACTGTACCAACTGGGCAGTTAGCTGGGTCGAGCTGGCGGTCTCCGCACCAAGAAGTGAAAATCTTCCACTTCAAGGCGTACAATTTCCTCGTTGAGGAAGCTCTGGATTGGAGGATGGTCTCAACAACCATGGGGCCACACCCACAACTTCCACAGCTCCGGGAGGGGGTGAAATATCGTGCCCTCCACCTGTGAGAGGAGGTCCCTCTTGACGGGGATCAGAACGGGGCTACTAGCAACAGACGGACCCCGTCCTGGCACACTCTCCTAGAACTCCCGGGATCAGAGCGATCGGGGGATAGGCGTACAGATGAAGCCTCGGCCAAGTCTGCACCATAGCGTCCAGTCCAAGAGGAGCTGGATGAGTCAGAGAGAACCAGAGGGGACAGTGCGATGTCATCTGAGTCGCAAACAGGTCCACCTGAGCCTGGCCAAAAATTCTCTATACCTGCTTCACCACCTCAGGGTGAAGCTTCCACTCCCCAGGCCTTGGCCCCTGCCTCGACAGGATGTCTGCTCCCATATTGAGATGCCCAGGGATGTAAACCGCTTTTAGGGTGTTTTCACACCTGTAGATTGATTGCTTTGTTTTGAAACAGGGATTACAATTATTACAGTGTTGCTTTTTATTCCTGGTGTGGTTTGCTTTCACATGGCAATGTTTCTAAACCGACCAAATTTGTTAATACAAGTCACGCGCGAGTAAACTGTTTTCTCATTGGTCAAAGTTTCATGGTTTATTTTCCGGGATTCCACTTAGCAGTCACGGCTGTCATCTGTCAGGATGGAACGACAACAGCTTCGCGGGCTTATTGTTGTTGGAGTTTTTTTTTGTAGATGTCGTTATATTAATAATTTATCACTTTGAGCAGGAGTCTTTTAAAATGCATATACTAGGAAGAAGAGCAATAAGACGGCATTATAAAATGAAAAAGTGCACTTTGATTTTGAATGGCGAAGACATGCTCACCCACAGACATTCACATGGTTAATTTTGAAGTATTAGCAAAACAACAAAGCTAATGCTTTTCACGGAACTTATGTAATTACCCATTATACATTGTGATATAGCCTGGTTCGTTGGTCCGTTAGATCGAATTGCTTTCTCACTACATCCGAACCGCTCCAGAGTTTGTTTCCAATCGAGCCGAGACCGCCTCGTTCAGGTGATCTCGGACCGACACATGACAATCTCTTAGGTCTGGGAGAAAGTGTTTCAGTGCTCGAAACACGGCCAGCATCTCCAGGCAGTTGATGTGCCAAGTGAGATGGCGACCACTCCACAGACCGCGGGCAGGGTGGCCACTCATGACCGCACCCCAACCGGTGACGGACACATCCATGACTAGCGTTACACGGCGACAAGGAGCTCCCAGGACTGGGCCCTGAGACAAGAACCAAGGTTTGCTCCACATGTCTAAGACACGTAGGCACCTCCGCGTGACCTTGAGCATGCGAAGCGGGTTTCCCCTCGGGGAGAACCCCTTGGTCTTGAGCCACCACTGTAGGGGTCTCATGTACAGCAGGCCAAAAGGTATCACGTTGGACGCAGCTGCCATCAGACCCAGCAATCTCTGAAAATGCTTGACAGTATGTGACTGGCCTTCTCTCACTCTCTTGACTGCAGTGAGGATCGACTCGATCCAAGCAGGGGACAGACATGCCTGCATCGTGGTCGAATCCCACACCACGCCCAGATAAGTGATCCTCTGTAATGGAGAAAGCACACTTTTCTTGGCGTTTAGTCTTAACCCCAACTCTTTCATGTGAGCGAGAACAACATCTTGATGTCGAACTGCTACTTGCTCTGAATAAGCTAATTATATTAACCAATCGTCGATGTAGTTGAGTATGCGGATGCCCTGGAGTCGCAGAGGAGCCAGAGCAGCATCCACACACTTAGTGAAAGTGTGGGGAGAGAGTGCAAGGCCGCAAGGAAGAACCCGATATTGGTAAGTAACCCCAACTCTTTCATGTGAGCGAGAACAACATCTTGATGTCGAACTGCTACTTGCTCTGAATAAGCTAATTATATTAACCAATCGTCGATGTAGTTGAGTATGCGGATGCCCTGGAGTCGCAGAGGAGCCAGAGCAGCATCCACACACTTAGTGAAAGTGTGGGGTGAGAGTGCAAGGCCGAAAGGAAGAACCCGATATTGGTAAGCTTTGCCCCCAAAGCAAACCTCAGGAACTTCCTGTGTTGAGGAAGGATGGAGAAATGGAAGTATGTGTCTTTTAGATCGATAGTGACAAACCAGTCCTCGGACCTGATCTGAGACACGATTTGTTTGAATGTGAGCATCCTGAACTTCAGTCGCATGACTGTGCGAGCTCCGCTCCCCATTAATGCTGCTCATTATAATAGGCATAATATGCTTGTGTAACTGATGCTTGTGCAACTGGCGAGCTCATTGACGCCCTCCTTATCAATCTCCTCGGAGAAAGACAGGCGGAGCATCGCGCCCTCTCCCTGGGGGGGGAAGGACCGCAGCGCTGGCTTCCGAAACCCCGAAAGCGGGCGCTGGATCTGGTGGTTAAGGAAGAAGATAAAACTCGCCCGTCTACATTCCCTCCACCGGATCCATATGCGAAACACATGAGCACAGCCGCCGGTCCGCCTCGGCGAAAGCGGGGTCAGCACCGCGAGAAACGCTAGTGAAGGCTCCCTCCTCAAAGAGAGCCCTCTGAGAGCGAAGCAAGGCAGTAACAAAACGCTCGCAATGCGGGCCGTCAGCTCCCTTGAGAGCTGACTCTGTGTGCTTCGCTCCCAAGCAGACAACACACAAACTTTGTAAGTCCCCACCCGAAATATAGCACGGGCAGGGAGGAACACACAGCCTGAACGCTACCTGCTCACCCAAATGCTTCTTTTGACTGAAGCTTTGACGTAATGGAGCTTATAAGTGGAAAATTAACGTGTTACGACCCTTTAAGATGGTCTAGGGGTAAAAGGAGTAACATTAAATCTGTGGCAAATCTGTAAACTTGGAGGCAGCCAATGTCAGAACAAAAACACCAAGGATTTTGGCATAAACCAATAAAGCAAGTCAAAAACTAATAAAAAGACAGCAAAAATCAGGGCGCAAAAGAGGTCTCCATTCACTTCTCTCTGTGTCCTTTTATCTGCCGGCAAAAACTTTACCAGCTGTGACCTTGGCCTCTACCGGTCGTACTTGGCCTTGACCAACCTCCTTACCGAGGTACGTGACAGTTGCTTTGCCAAATTCACATTTTGCTAGATTAAGTGTTAAATTTGCTTTAACAAGTCGTTCAAACACTGTTCTCAACAGGCAAATGTGTTCGGTCCAACTCAACGAATACAACACCAGATCATCAAGATACGCGTTGCAATTTGGTACATCATGTAAAACGATATTAACGAGGCGCTGGAAAGTTGCTGGGGCATTTCTAAGCCCAAAAGCCATTGCCGTATACTGGAGGAAGTTGTCTGGGGTTACAAAGGCTGAAATCTCCGAAGCTTGTGAGGTGAGTGGAACTTGCCATTATCCTTTCAGCATATCAAGCTTTGTAACAAAACATGCAGAACCGATGTTATCTATACAATCCTCCATTCGAGGTAACGGGTAACTGTCTGGCACAGTCACAGCATTTACCTTACGGTAATCTGTGCAGAATCTGAATGTGCCATCGGGTTTGGGAACAAGTAGGCACGGAGAACTCCAAGGACTGCAGCTGGACTTTGATAAATCATGTTCCAACAAATACTCTACCTCTTGATGCATAACAGATCTTTTCATTGAGTTTACGCGGTAAGCATGTTGCTTAATAGGACGAGCTCCGTTCACATTAATATCGTGTTTCAGGACATTTGTTTGTGTAGGAACATCACCAAACAGACATTTAGAACCAGAAAGTAATTTTTCAATGTCTATTCTCTGATCCACGGTCAAATGATTAAGATATGAGGGAAGATCTTCTAAAATCTCTGAATTTGCTAACCTTGCACACTGCTGAAAAGTATGACGAAGCACCACACTATCTGTGTCCGCACCCAAGGTAACAGTAGATGGCGTCAGATCCACGGCTAGCGCAACAGAAGAGACAACGGGCCCTGCAGTCTGTTCCACAGCACCGGCCGTTGGCGTTGACGACTCTCTGGTATGATAAGCTTTTAACATGTTTAGATGACAAACACGGGTTTTTCGTTTTCGATCAGGTGTGTACAACATATAATCAGTTTCACTCATTCTCTTTTTCACAACATAGGGACCAAAGAAAC
>NW_015505303.1:700925-719669 GCF_001515645.1 Sinocyclocheilus grahami
ACGCGTTTTAAAAAAAAAAAAAAAAACATCCCACCTATCCTCTCGAGGGAGCATCAGTTAAGACATTCTCCGAACCCTTCTTATGTCTGATTTCTAAATTGTAGTTCTGGACAATAAGAGCCCAACGCATTAAACGCTGATTGTGGTTGTACATTCGAGTTAAAAGCACAAGAGGATTATGATCTGTATATACCACAATCGGAAGACTACTGGAACCAAGGTAGACCTCAAAGTGTTGTAATGCGAGCAATAAAGCAAGAGCTTCTTTTTCAATAGTTGAATAATTCAGCTGATGTTTGTTAAACTTACGAGAGTAATAACTAATAGGATGTTCTATCCCATTCTCATCCTCTTGAATAAGAACAGCACCAGCACCCACGGCACTTGCATCAACCTCCAGCTTAAAATTTCGAGTACAATCAGGTGCCATTAAAACGGGTGCATTACACATCAAAGTTTTAACTAAATCAAAAGCATGTTGGCTCTCAGCAGACCACTCATAAGATTTAGACGGGCTAAGTAGTGAAGTAAGAGGGCTCACGACAGTCGAGAAATTCTTACAGAAGCTACGATAATAGCCTGCCATACCCAAGAACCTCCGCAACTCTCTACGGGTAGTAGGAACCGGAAATTCCGTTATGGCTGTGACCTTGGCCTCTACCGGTCGTACTTGGCCTTGACCAACCTCCTTACCGAGGTACGTGACAGTTGCTTTGCCAAATTCACATTTTGCTAGGTTAAGTGTTAAATTTGCTTTAACAAGTCGTTCAAACACTGTTCTCAACAGGCAAATGTGTTCGGTCCAACTCAACGAATACAACACCAGATCATCAAGATACGCGTTGCAATTTGGTACATCATGTAAAACGATATTAACGAGGCGCTGGAAAGTTGCTGGGGCATTTCTAAGCCCAAAAGCCATTGCCGTATACTGGAGGAAGTTGTCTGGGGTTACAAAGGCTGAAATCTCCGAAGCTTGTGAGGTGAGTGGAACTTGCCAATATCCTTTCAGCATATCAAGCTTTGTAACGAAACATGCAGAACCGATGTTATCTATACAATCCTCCATTCGAGGTAACGGGTAACTGTCTGGCACAGTCACAGCATTTACCTTACGGTAATCTGTGCAGAATCTGAATGTGCCATCGGGTTTGGGAACAAGTAGGCACGGAGAACTCCAAGGACTGCAGCTGGACTTTGCTAAATCATTTTCCAACAAATACTCTACCTCTTGACGCATAACAGATCTTTTCATTGAGTTTACGCGGTAAGCATGTTGCTTAATAGGACGAGCTCCGTTCACATTAATATCGTGTTTCAGAACATTTGTTTGTGTAGGAACATCACCAAACAGACATTTAGAACCAGAAAGTAATCACATTAATATCGTGTTTCAGGACATTTGTTTGTGTAGGAACATCACCAAACAGACATTTAGAACCAGAAAGTAATTTTTCAATGTTTATTCTCTGATCCACGGTCAAATAATTAAGATATGAGGGAAGATCTTCTAAAATCTCTGAATTTGCTAACCTTGCACACTGCTGAAAAGTATGACGAAGCACCACACCATCTGTGTCCGCACCCAAGGTAACAGTAGATGGCATCAGATCCACGGCTAGCGCAACAGAAGAGACAACGGGCCCTGCAGTCTGTTTCACAGCACCGGCCGTTGGCGTTGACGACTCTCTGGTATGATAAGCTTTTAACATGTTTAGATGACAAACACGGGTTTTTCGTTTTCGATCAGGTGTGTACAACATATAATCAGTTTCACTCATTCTCTTTTTCACAACATAGGGACCAAAGAAACGAGCAGACAAAGATGATCCTGGAACAGGTAACAACACAAGCACTTCGTCACCAGGTTGAAATGATCGCGCTACCGCTTGCTTATCATATTTACTCTTCATGTCTTTCTGAGCATTGGCAAGTGATTCTCTAGCCAGCGACCAAGCAGTATTGCTAACCTTGCACACTGCTGAAAAGTATGACGAAGCACCACACCATCTGTGTCCGCACCCAAGGTAACAGTAGATGGCATCAGATCCACGGCTAGCGCAACAGAAGAGACAACGGGCCCTGCAGTCTGTTTCACAGCACCGGCCGTTGGCGTTGACGACTCTCTGGTATGATAAGCTTTTAACATGTTTAGATGACAAACACGGGTTTTTCGTTTTCGATCAGGTGTGTACAACATATAATCAGTTTCACTCATTCTCTTTTTCACAACATAGGGACCAAAGAAACAAGCAGACAAAGATGATCCTGGAACAGATAACAACACAAGCACTTCGTCACCAGGTTGAAATGATCGCGCTACCGCTTGCTTATCATATTTACTCTTCATGTCTTTCTGAGCATTGGCAACCGATTCTCTAGCCAGCGACCAAGCAGTAAGTAGACGATCTCAAAACTGGCTCACATAATCCAGTACACTAGTGTTTGAATTCGAATTGGGTGCTAAAATCCGTTCTTTAAGAACCTTCAGCGGACCTCTAACTTGGTGTCCGAACACAAGTTCGGCTGGGCTAAAACCAAGGGATTCTTGAACGGTTTCTCTGACAGCAAATAAAACTAAGGGAACCCCCTCATCCCATTCTTTAGCAGTATCCTGGCAATATTTCCTAAGCATTGACTTAAGGGTTTGGTGAAAGCGCTCAAGTGCGCCCTGACCCTGGGGTGGTACGCACTTGAGACTCGGTGAGAAATTGCCAGTGATTCAAGTACTTGTTTAAAAAGTTTTGATAAAAAATTCGTACCTTGATCAGTTTGCACTATTTTTGGGAGTCCAAACGTGGAGAAGAACTTCACCAATGCTTTGCTGACAACAGGCGCAGTGATTTTTCTTAACGGAATCGCCTCTGGAAATCTGGTGGCCACACACATAACAGTTAATAAAAACTGGTTACCAGACTTAGTCTTAGGTAACGGACCAACGCAGTCTACCATCACATGTTCGAACGGTTCTCCAATCGCAGGTATAGGAGACAAAGGAGCGGGTGAAATTCTCTGGTTCGGTTTCCCAACAATCTGACAGGTATGACAAGTACGGCAATAATGAGTAACTTTTTTTTTTAATCCTGGCCAAAAGAAATGACTCAAAATCCTATAATACGTCTTCGTAACTCCTAAATGACCAGCAAGCTGGTGATCATGAGCTAAGCACAAGACATGTTGACGATAGGAAAACGGGACAACAATTTGATAAACAACATTCCAATCTAAATTCTTGTCAACATGAGAACACCACTTTCTCATCAGTAAGTCATTATCAATAAAGTAAGCAACTTTATTATCTGTAGCCACATCAAGGGAAATGGCAGAATTAAAAGAATTCACAAGAGTTTTATCCTCTTTCTGCGCAGCAATAATTCTCTCACGTGACACTGGTAATTTGAGTATATCTGCATCAGACACAATTACATCTTTGTTTTCTGTCTTTGAATGGTTTTCCTTTTCAAGACTCATATCCAATGATGTGTCACCCGACAACAGTGGAAACATGAATGAATTAGACAGATCAACTACATCAGCTACTCTGCGCGACTGAGCGTGCGTAACGGCGCAAGCTGGAAAAACATCACGGTAAGTTTCAGACAGTACCTCTAACTCACAATACGCATCTGGTTCATCAACAACTTCAATAACAGGCATTACCTTTCCACCTGCCAGGTCATTTCCAAGAATAACATCAACACCTTTCACAGGAAGTGAAGGACTCACAGCAACTCTCACAAAGCCAGTACACAGTTTGCTCTGTAAGTGCACACGATGGAGCAGAAATCTCACGCAACCCATCTCAATGCCTTGCACGATCACACTAGTGCCACAAAAGGTCTTGTCAGACAGCTGTAATTTACCTGCCAAAATAAAGGATTGCATGGCGCCAGTGTCCCTGAGTATTCTTACTTCCTGGTCCTCCCTTTTCCCAGACAGAGATATTAACCCTTTTGACACAAAGGGCCGATAACTCTCATCAATTCTTTCTGCAGGATGCACAGCGACCGCAGACCTTAAAGCTTTCACCAACCCCACGCTCTTTGGTTGTGGCTGTTGCTTACGCTTCAAAGCCAAACAATCAGCAATCACATGCCCTTTCTTGTGACAGTAAAAACATTCACGCTCCTCTTTATTATGAGGTGGGCTAAATCTTGAACGTGAAGTTTGAGATTGCGAACTGTCAAACTGTAACTTTTCAGGACGTGCAGAGGAAAATACATTCTTGTGAGTTAAAACAAACTCATCTGTGAGTACAGCTGCATGTGATAAAATAGTTACCTTCTGTTCATTAAGGTATACTACTACACGTTCAGATAAACATCCCTTAAACTCCTCCAGTAACATCAACTCTCTTAAAGAGTCAAAATCACTCGCTTTACTGGCAGTGCACCATTTATCAAACAACACTCCCTTCTCTCTAGCAAACTCCACAAATGTTTGTGTAGGACTCTTTTTGTGTTTCCTAAAACGTTGCCTATAAGCCTCTGGAACCAACTCATATGCTCGCAGGATAGCAGACTTCACAGACTCATATTTCAGACTCTCTTCTAGCGATAACGTAGAACAAACTTCTTGCGCTTTACCAAATAATCTACATTGCAAAAGCAAAGACCAGACCTCGTTAGGCCAACGAAGAGAAGTTGCGATGCGTTCAAACGCACTGAAGTAAGTATCCACTTCTGTTTCTCTAAATTGAGGAACGAGTGCAATGTGTCTACTCACGTCAAAAGCCTCTGGGGCTAAACCAACCCGCGGAGAAGGAGAAAACGGCTCAAACGGTGGTAAGCCGGCCTTGGCTTCGGCCTCCGCGTCAGCATCAGCTCCGCCACTCCGCTTGTCCTCCTCCCCAGAACTGAATTGCGCCAGAGCCACGCCATCCATATCAACAACTCCGCCCGATTCACCACCCCCAACGTTTGACGTAGGCCACACCTGCAACTCACTCAACCGCAAGATCAGTATTTGTTTTCTCTCTCTTTTAAGAGACTGTTTACTTACAACAACCTGAAAATGGTCTGCGATCTGCAATAAATCCTGCTTCCTACACAAATTAATCTGCTCTATAGATGGACTGGTAATAAAATCTTGCAAGTTAAACACTTCCATAATAAATAACCAACCAATAAGAATAACACTAGTACACCGCATGAGTAAGTCCTATACTGTCACAATACCCCAAACAATGCAATGTCCATTCTTTGCAACCAACACATCTACAAAAATACCACAATTACCATCATTTTTGGGGATTAATTGATCCCGGACGAGCCCCCATTAAATGTTAAGACCCTTTAAGATGGTCTAGGGGTAAAATGAGTAACATTAAATCTGTGGCAAATCTGTAAACTTGGAGGCAGCCAAGAGACAATGCAGGGACACAAACTGTCAACGAAAGTGATTTAATATACAAGGTGAAAAGAATCCATATAACTACAAAATATAAATCATTAAAGAGACAACCCATATGTACAAATATTTACAACACAAGAAAAAGGGAAACAAAAACAAAAACAAATCAACCCAAGAGAAAGGGGCAAAAGAAAGAAAGAAACACAACAAAACCACTTCTACCTTATTTCAAACCTCTAACCTAACTAAAGATAAGAAAGAAAAGAAAAAAAAACTAATCTTCAGCGCCAAGCGCCATATACTTCCCTACTCTCAACTAATAACAATGAAACTTACAGGGGGTGGCGTTCACCTCTTACCTATGGTGTCTAAACAGATAAAGTTACCTAAATGTTGCACAATGGAAGTCGCACGACATCTTCCCTATCCACCTTCCTCTTGAGTAAAGGGTAAACGTCATCGAGCATAAGCTCATCAAAGCTCAAAGAGCAACGCCATCCGAGTCACAAAGTAACAAAATAACCAAACAAAATGGCAAATCAAAAAAAGGGAAAGGATAAAAAAATGTCAGAACAAAAACACCAAGGATTTTGGCATAAACAAAGAAAGCAAGTCAAAAACTAATAAAAAAGACAGCAAAAATCAGGGCGCAAAAGAGGTCTCCATTCACTTCTCTCCGTGTCCTTTTATCTGCCGGCAAAAACTTTACCAGCAGCGGATAGGTCGGCGTCAAGTTGCTTAATGATGACTGACAGCGTCAGGAGCCAATCAGCAGTCAAGGAAGGCGGCCTAAGAGATCAATAGAGAAAGGGGAGAGAGAGAGAGAGAAGAACACAGGCACTCCCACAAGGACATATGGACGTAACATAACGCTAAATAAGACTTATAGCGATATAACAGATAGTGACTGACACACAGAGCGCTTGCTGAATGACAGAAAGCTGACGCTGGTTCCACCGCACGTGCTTTTAAGCTTCCTGGTTGTTACGTCACCCCGCCCGTGACATCTCGCCCATCCATTGGACTGATTACACATGTGATTCAGAGCGTGGTCACGCTGAAGCAGAACCCGTAGCGTTTCGACGCAGTTCGAGTTCCTGAAGGGGAACATTTTCCTCATTGGTTCTAACATTTACTTTTATTGAATAAGAAGATATTTTATCAATACAAGTTGGGTAGCTTATAGTTCCGTACAATAAAGAATACTATTACAGGAACCAAAATTCAGTCAATGTTCACGTCTTCTTTTAAAGGAATGTATTGGTAATCCAGCTGGAAAGTTTCACACAGGCAGGAGCAGAAATTATCCGGTTTAAATTTAGTAATTTGTCACATGATATTTACAGGCATACAAGCTTTTAACTGAACTCTTTCTATTTGTTGAATAGGTTGCAACAGATATGCGGCTCTGGCTACGGGATGCTTTTACCACTCTGAAAGAACTAGCTTTGCAGCTCATCAGCACTATGGTGGAAAGAGCTGCAGTGTAAGAATGCTCAATTATCAAGATGTCTGTAGAGATCTGACTAATGTACAGTTACCAAACACACATCCGTCCATCCAGAGAGATTGAAATCCTGTGCCCTGGATACACTCACATGCAGAGGGCCCAGCCAATCAGATGGAGTCACTGGATTCTCAGGTGCATTTCAGTAGAAGAATTCTGTCTTAATTACATTTTACTCAAGGCAAGGCAACAGTAATGTGTTAAGTGTTGTGATTTTGTATATTTTGACTTGGTGGTGCATATGTGTGGTCATAACTGTTCATTGTTCATGGTTTCTTGCAGTCATGCAGCGTCACTAAGCAGAGATATTGAACGACTGGAGGACATCAGGAAATGTGTTAATGTGATGCCGCTATATACAATACTGAAATCTCTTTAAAATAATTATCTTATTTCTTTTAATTCTCTTATTAAGATTGAATTTATTTGATTAGAAATACAGTAAAACAGTAATATTTTGAAATATTATTCTAATTAAAAATAACCATTTTCTATTTTAATATACTAATATAAAATGTAATTTATTCCTGTGATGCAGAGTTTAATTTTCAGCATCATTACTCCAGTCTTCAGCGTCACATGATCCTTCAGAAATTATTCTAATATGCTGATTTGGTGTTCAAGAAACATTTCTTATTATTTTCAATGTTGAAAACACTTGTACTGCTTAATAATTTTGTGAAAGACATGATACATGTTTTATTGATTATTTCATAATAGAAAGTTCAAAAGAAAATCATTTGAAATCTAAATATTTGATAATTTATCATTATAGATGTCTTTACTGTCCTTTTCAAATGCATCCTGACTAAATAACAGTTTTAAGTTTACGAAACAAATCTTACTGACCCAAAGGTTTCGAACGGTATTGCACACTCTTTAATTGTATTAAATTTATCTGTTTGAGATATGTTGATATATGCTATTTATATATTTGCCTTGCAGCGGAGCCGTTGCTGGGAATCCCTTCAAAATTGATAGAGAAAGTCTTCGTCAAGGTTGACGTCATTTGTATTCCCATATAATTAATGATTCGTGAAGTGTGTTCATGTGATATATGTTTGTGTGTACAGGTCAAACTGGTCACCTATTTGAATTTTTTTTATCACTCTCCAGATCTAAATTTTTATAGAATCAGCATTTACAGCATGGATGCTACTGGACAGAGGAATTTTGTTGGTATGTATATTCATGCTGCAGAAATAATCTCTCTCTCTCTCTCTCTCTCTCTCTCTCTCTCTCTCTTTCGGCTTATCCCCTTTATCAGGGGTCGCCACAGCGGAGTGATCCGCACAATGGATTTGGCGCCGAGGTTGATTTGTTTCTTCTCGATAGGTGAGTAACATTGGTTTTGCTTTGTTTCACAGAACTACAGGTGCATCTCAATAAATTAGAATGTCGTGGAAAAGTTCATTTATTTCAGTAATTCAACTCAAATTGTGAAACTTGTGTATTAAATCAATTCAATGCACACAGGCTGAAGTAGTTTAAGTCTTTGGTTCTTTTAATTGTGATGATTTTGGCTCACATTTAACAAAAACCCACCAATTCACTATCTCAACAAATTAGAATATGGTGACATGCCAATAATCAGCTAATCAACTCAAAACACCTGCAAAGGTTTCCTGAGCCTTCAAAATGGTCTCTCAGTTTGGTTCAACAAAGAAACCTGGGCTTCCATACCACCTCAGCGGTGCCACAAACTGATCACTTCCATGCCACGCCGAATTGAGGCAAAAGGAGCCCCTACCGAGCATTGAGTACATGTACAATAAATGAACATACTTTCCAGAAGGCCAACAATTCACTAAAAATGTTTTTTTATGTCTTATGAAGTATTCTAATTTGTTGAGATAGTGAATTGGTGGGTTTTTGTTAAATGTGAGCCAAAATCATCACAATTAAAAGAACCAAAGACTTAAACTACTTCAGCCTGTGTGCATTGAATTTATTTAATACACGAGTTTCACAATTTGAGTTGAATTACTGAAATAAATGAACTTTTCCACGACATTCTAATTTATTGAGATGCACCTGTAATATATGCTGGCTTTTGTTTGAATATGCTCGTGTGTCATGTTCGCTTGTTTGTTCATCTGCAATCGTATTGTCGTTCCCTTCAGCTTTGATAAAGACACATTCATTTCCACACCCTATAAGCCTGGAGCGTCTAAACCTCTGTGTGTCAGAAAAGTAAGATAATATGTTTAATACAGCAGATAATAATACAGCAGATTCCGCCATAATCGTTGCCTGGGTTGCGTACGTATGTGTGGGGCGGAGCTATCAAAATAAGGCGAGACCCTTTTGGGGTAGGGGCGTGTTTGTTTAGGTGATTTGAAATATCAACATTGGCTACCAGAAATCACTTACCCCACCTTTAACTTCACAGGTCATCAGTATCCTTTGTAATTCAAGGGATAATTCATACAAAAATGAAAATTCTGTCATCATTTACTGACCCTCAAGTTGTTCCAAACCTGTATGTCTTTAATTCTTCTGTGGAAAAAAAGAGCATCTTTTGAAAAATGTCACAGTGCTTTTTTTGGTCCATAAAATGTAAGTCTTCGGTCACCAAAACAGTTTAGTTACCAACATTCTTTAAAATATCTTCCTTTATGTTCCACAGAATAAAGATCAGATTTCGATCAACATGATGGAGAGTAAATGATCACAGAATTTTCATTTTTGGTTCTGTTTAACTCAATGTGTTTGTGTATGTTTTTGGACAGCTAAATTTCTCTTCTGGGGATCAATGTGTCTCACACACCTTAGCAAGATGGCAGAGGATCTGATTTTATAAGGGTACAAAGGGTTCGCCTTCATCATTCTGACTGATGCATACAGGTGAGGACAGCATATGATGCATAATAGGAATATCATTCAGAATTTCAAAATATTTCACACTGATTGAATTTCACTCACTAAGCTCATCAGGCTGTGCATGTGCCCTTGACATATAAAAGTTCTGGGTCTGATCTGGGCCATGTTCCAATCCCATTTCTATCATTGATTTACTTATTTGCAAAAAGCACAAAAATAAAACACATCAAAGAATCCTGAAACCTGCACAACTGTTTTCAACATTGTTAATAATATAAAAAACATTACTTGAGCACCAGATATGCATATTAGAATGATTTCTGAAGGATCACGTGACACTGAAGACTGGAGTAATGATCCTGAAAATTCAACTTTACATCACAGGAATAAATTTAATTTTTTTAATATATTCAAATATAAAACAGTTTTTTTTTTAAAATTGTAATAATATTTCCCAATATTACTGTTTTTACTGTATTTTTAATAAAATAAATGAAGCCTTGAACATAAGAGTAGTTTGAACTCAAGAACGTGTCTTGTGTGTAGGCCCCCGAAATAAAGTCATAAAAAAGTCACAGCAGACAGAAATTATTAATTTGAAGCCCTTGGGTTAACAATATTTTTCCTTACATTACTACCATGTTCTGCATTATTTTCACCCCACCTGTCACGTATGCACATTTTCATCATGAAACTGTAGGAGCTGCTGGCTTGAGCTTTAGGCTGAGTTGCAAATTAATTAATTCAAATGACTTTTATGGTACAGTTGCCCAGAAATGCCAGTGAGTACAGATGTACCTGCTCACGTCATCACACATTCTACATTGTTAGAGCAAATCGATTTTCTTCTCATACTATAATTCTTTATGGCCTGTGAAATGTTCAGCCCTGTTAACATTAACTGATTTATCTTTATTAACCACAAACTGATTGCTGCACAGCCGGTACTGACCTTAGTTAAATAGTAAATGTTCTCTCAGAAATAATTATTGCCTATTTATTAACAACATTATCATGTTCGGAAAAGCTGACTATCTGCCACGTAGTGCAGGATTCAGTGTGTTGTCTTAATTGGTGGATGATATTCAACACAGATACTGTGAACACGAGCTGGCTGATGTGTGAGGGATTCAATCCACTTCTGCTTTGTATGTGTGCCTAGTGTGTGTAGTTAATCAGAGCTGTTGTGTTTGTGTTTGTGAGAGCAGCACTGGGAGCAGTTTAATGCCTCAGAAGAAGAATGCAGACAGCCTGGAGCTCATCCGCAGCAAAGCAGGACGAGTGTTTGGCAGAGTAAGATACAGCACTGACTAATGAAACCAACCCGAGACACCAGTACTGGCCTACAGAGATACTACTGTCATTGAAATAATTAACATTATGATTAAGGTCAATCTATGGTAAATTTAATAAATAGTATTAGGGCTGTCAGTTTAGTTGCTATTCATTTAGGGATGCACAATATAATGGTACCTTATCAGTTATCGAATATTGGATGCTTAATAGCATGCTTATTTCTCCTATTTTTAAAATTAGATTACCTTCACTGTCATCCAACTCTCAACTAAAGTTAATCTTTGAAAACATTAATAATTTAATAATGCTGTTAAATATAATTTTTTTTAGCAAATATCGAAATAATTATTCATTTTTCAGACTGTGCTTAATGTTACGATGTCGTCTAAGTTGACTTTTAAAATGACTGACTTCAGTTTATAATGTTTTATTTTTTTAAGTTTTTTAAACAAAATAGTGTAATATTTTAATATAGACTATTTATTGATTATCGTAATAACATTTAAATATTTATCAGAATATTTAAAATAAAAACATTATTAAAAAATAGGATAATATTAAAATAAAAATAATACATAAAATATTATTTAAAAAAGAATACTAATTAACATACTTAACAGACAAAGTAGTATACTATTTTAATATTGTCCATATGTTGGTTCTAACATAAAAATATTTATTGGCTTATTGGCCAGAATTTTCAAATCATATCAGTATTTTAAATATTATTTATTAAAATGAATAAAAATTAACATCATTTGAATATTGCCATAACATGAAATTAATTGTTGACTTATTAACTATAATTTCCATATCAGTGCATACCTATATTAATTAAAAGAAAATAATATTACAAATATTGAATATAATAATAATATTTAAATATGTAAAATAATAATAATATAAAAAATATTTTAATATTAAAATACAAATATTTTATATAATTAACTTACTTTTAAATAATTAACATACTTAATCATACCCCATGAAGGTAAGATAACAATTTTTACAACAAACAAAACATAAGGTTTTGTTAAGGCTTTATCTAATTTAAATTTCATTGTAATACAGTGGGCAGGGTTTCTGATGACTCTCAAGGGCTTACCCAGCACATATAACAAAGACCTACAGGTATGTCCATGACAGCCGGAAAATACGATCATTTTACTTTAAAACATTTTCTGAATATATGTTTTGTCACTGCAGGAGGATAAGGAGGCCATGCTTGACACATACGATACAGTACACGCTGTGCTGCAGGTGGCAACAGGCGTCATTTCAACTCTAAAGGTGAGAGACGGGTTAGAACACAATGTTGTTTTGTCATGAACAATGACAATCAAAGACAAAACTGTTACTTCAAGTAAATATTAAGTAGGTGAAATGCTGAATGAGATGCAGAAGTGTTTGAGTATGTCGTAATCCATTGTCAGTCTAAAATGTGAGTGGTATAACAAATTGTTGTTGTTTCATTTCCTTTTTTATTCATTGTTGAGCAGTAGATCTTAAGCACTTGTACTTTTCCATTCCTCAGGTCAGCCAATCTGCGATGGAAGGGGCTGGCCACTGATCTTGTCTACCATCTGGTCAGAAAGGGAGTACATCCATCAATCCATCAGCTTTCAGATTTCGCATGTCAGTAGAACTGAATGAAATCTGACATATATACACATATATCAAAGATGCCTTTCAGAGAGGCCCACAGTTGTGCTGGGAAAGCCGTTTATATCGCTGAATCTAAGAACATCCATCTGTCCAAACTCACTGTAGAGGACCTTCAAACTGTCAGGTCAGCAGTCACATTCAAACTAAAAGTACATGACAGTATATGAAATGTTTTATTTAGATTTTTAAATTTTTTTTCTTAATCTCCAGCCCTTTGTTTGACAAGGATGTTTCTTCAGTGTGGGACTACCAGGGCTGTCCAAACTCGGTCCTGGAGGGCCGGTGTCCTGCAGAGTTTAGCTCCAACTTGCCTCAACACACCTGACTGGAAGTTTCTAGTATACCTAGTAAGAGCTTGATTAGCTGGTTCAGGTGTGTTTAATTAGGGTTGGAGCTAAACTCTGCAGGACACCGGCCCTCCAGGACCGGGTTTGGACACCCCTGGACTACACAAAAAGAACAGTACAGTACAGCGACCCCAGTGGCACGGTCAGGAATAGCGTCAAGGCTCAAATCCAGCACTTTAGAACATGGTTACAGGCACAAAAACAATAACCATAGTCTCATTTCTACAACGGTCAGCAGTAGGTGCTCTTTTATAGATGAATTTGGCATTTTATGCCTGCATGTTACATATAAGTAAACTTCTATTGCTTCCAAAATGTGAATCTTTATCTGACAAACAATATGTACAATAAAATATAGTTTCAGCTAAATAAAGAATTTGTGTTGGCACTTCATTTGAACTTTTATTAACACCTTTGGAAAGATTATATTGAAACTTACACTCCACATGCCCTGCATATGTACACAATTTGTGGTACATATTTGTATCAAGTTGAATCATCAAACCAAAGCCATATGAAACATGGAAAAGTCATTGAACTTTACATGTGAATTTACAGTGAAATAATCTTAAATTAAAGAATGAAATAATGGAGGATCAGAAAGCTTCAAATGGACCACATTCAAATCTCAAGCTGTTTTATATTTTTGAAGACATATATACAAGTATAATTATTGGTACATATAAATATAAATCCTTCCCAGCAATATATATATACATGTATAAAAAGAGATTTTAAAATACTTTAAATGCAGTAACCATGAACAACCAAAAAAGTAATGGAAAGCAGATGAGAATCCTGAAATGATCAAAGTCAGATAAAGCTGCCACAACTAAAAGAGAATATCGGAAGACATGATAAGATGTACCAATGAGATAATTAATAATTGTGAACACAAAAAAAAGTTGGAAGTTCAATATGGAACATCCTTTGTTAAAAGAGATGTGGTCTCTACCATTCAATGAAAAGACCTTTGTTGTCCAAAAACACAAAAGAGGCACAGAAACAGGGCGATCAGATTGGGCAGGACACACAGGCTGTGAGCTGGCACAGATGTGTACACAACTCGTCCATTCAGATTCTGCACAGGACGGAATACTCCAGTCATTGGTTTTTCTGTTCCGAATAACAGCTGTTTATCCATTGACATCAGCTAAAGCAGGAAAAGAAAGATGCATTGGAATTCAAATCTGCCTTTCCATAATCATATACTATACAGGTGAAAAGGGTTTAGCTAATAGAAATCACAATACTTTCCATAGTTGTTTAATCACAGTGCATTAAGATAATTGTTTTGTTTTACAAGTTTTATGGACTGTTACGTTAAAATATGCAAATTATCCATTACCTAATTAAATATGCACTCATTTGCACAATGGATAAACCCAGGTTCAAAATTCTGGTTTCATTATGTTGACATAATCGGAGTTAAAGGTTTTTACAGAGAGGATTTTGGATATCTCCTTTCTATCAGATCATAAACCAGAAATTACTGTCAACAGTAATAAATGTTATGTAAATCAATCGACTGATATATGAACAAACCTCTCTGTAAAAACCTTCAGATAGGAATAGGAAAGTTTGATATTTGATATAAGACTTATTTTGAGAAAACAAGCTTTAAATGTATTGTAATTGAAATTTACAGATAAAGTGATAATAAAAGATAAAGTGTAATAAAATAACACTTAAAATAAAAATGTTATGGAAGAAAAATGGTTTTGTTTGTAGTGTCTTGCTTTCATTCTCCTGAGATACTGGTGATTGTAATCAGTGTTGACTAATATTTAGATCTCAGTCTAGTTTATGCATAAAAGGAAAAAAAAAGTCTCTCTGTACCTGCTTTTTGCTTATGGGCAGAGTCTGTTGGAAAACCGTCCACACAACGGCCTGGTCACAGCCTGGTGTGGTCAAGGAACCCAAGTACCGATGGTAGCTCAGTTTATTGGCTTGTGGGATGATGTCGGTCAGTTTAAAGTCTTCAATTTCACTGCTGTTCCCTTTTGATCATATTGGGTAATGTGGAACCACAATACAGACAAACAAAACAAAGTTGAATAGACAAACTAATAAAAAATAAAAAACAACATGTAATCTTAAATAATAACTCACCTTCATACCGGACTTTTCCTAAAGCCTCTATGACTCTGTCCAGCTGTTTGTTTTGGCCAGAAGTCACCTAAAGGGGGATGGCAAAAATCAGGTATTAATATAGACCTCAAGTTATCGACATGGTTCATTAAAGGGTTATTTCTCCTTAAATGGCTTTAGTATGAATGAGGACTGGGCTCTCAAACCCAAAATGATGAAAAGGTCATTTAAAATGTCATAAAAGTAGTCCATATGACTCCTGCATGTTCTATATAATGTATATAACATTGTCTGAAGTTTAATTGTCTCATTGGTACATCTTATCATGTCTATCATGGGGAAGGGGGGCTTGAAAGTACTGGTCCTCATTCACTTTTTTTATATGCAACAAATTTTAGTTTTATGGAAGAATGTCAGTCATCTGGATTTGGCATGATAAAATAAACTGTAACTGAAATAACACAAATTTATAATTTATTTTAGCTAGTTGCCAAAGCAACATTACTCATTTTCATTTAACAATGAATGAAAACTATATCATACAACATATTTTTTAAAATAAAATAAAAATGACAAAATACACAACAAAACTACTAAAAATTTAACTAAAATAAAAACAAAACTAAAAATAATAAAAAATGTATTCAAAATAATAAAATCTATAATAGTAGCTCAATAAAATAATGCTGTTTGGGTGATCATTTTCTCTCAAAAATATTGTTAGCTATTAGACATATGAAATATCACAAAGGAATGAGTACCTCAAAAAAGAAGGCAAGTGCTGCCACCCCTGTAGAGTCATTTAGAGCATCTCCCAAGCTACCATATTTTTCTTTAATGTGAACAATATGGAGCTGGGGGACAAAACGCATCATTATCATACAGCAACTTGATGAAAATAATAGCCTTTTTAGTGTTTTATTGTCCATACATTTTTGATAGTGACATGGACTCTCACCTCCATGGGATAACGCTCCCCATCCACAGAGTGCTCTGAGCCCTGGCCGTCGTTCTCTCCCCAGTGCAGGTGGAACTGGACAGCCTTGTATGTGGCTGGCAGACCCCCTCCACGGAGACGCACAGACTGAGGGAGGGTGAAGTGAGCTGGGAAGAAGCATAGAGCTTGTTATTATACTTAACTCTTACAATTACAAGATCAGAAAGATAATAGAATTCAAAGTAAATCAGGTAAACTCAGCTGAATTACATTTTTTGAACTCAAGTTAAGGGGATAGTTCATCCAAAGATGAAAATTCTGTCATCAGTTTCCCACCCTCATGTCGTTCCAAACCCATATTAATATTATATGTTTTAAAGTTCATAAAGACATGGCAAAAGTAGTCCATATGACTTGAGCCTTCTGAAAAAAACACATTTGCTTTACTGTATATGATGAAAAGATGTAGTTTAGGCTTTTATATGCATATAAACATTGATCAATGCACAATCACATACACTGAACAAAATTATAAACGCAACACTTTTGTTTTTGCCCCCATTTTTCATGAGCTGAACTCAAAGATCTAAGACTTTTTCTATGTACACAAAAGACCCATTTCTCTCAAATATTGTTCACAAAGCTGTCTAAATCCGTGTTAGTGAGCACTTCTCCTTTGCCGAGATAATCCATCCACCTCATAGGTGTGGCATATCAAGATGCTGATTAGACAGCATGATTATTGCACAGGTGTGCCTTAGGCTGGCCACAATAAAAGGCCACTCTAAAATGTGCAGTTTTACTGTATTGGGGGTCAGAAGCCATCGAATGTGAGCATTTTCCCACTCAAGTCGGTTACGACGACGAACTGCAGTCAGGTCGAGACCCCGATGAGGACGACGAGCATGTAGATGAGCTTCGCTGAGACTGTTTCTGACAGTTTGTGCAGAAATTCTTTGGTTATGCAAACCGATTGTTGCAGCAGCTGTCCGGGTGGCTGGTCTCAGACGATCTTAGAGGTGAAGATGCTGGATGTGGAGGTCCTGGGCTGGTGTGGTTACACGTAGTCTGCGGTTGTGAGGCCGGTTGAATGTACTGCCAAATTCTCTGAAATGCCTTTGGAGACGGCTTATAGTAGAAAAATTAACATTAAATTCACGGGCAACAGCTCTGGTGGACATTCCTGCAGTCAGCATGGCAATTGCACGCGCCCTCAAAACTTGCACATTTGTGGCATTGTGCTGTGTGATAAAACTGCACATTTTAGAGTGGTCTTTTATTGTGGCCAGCCTAAGGCACACCTGTGCAATAATCATGCTGTCTAATCAGCATCTTGATATGCCACACCTGTGAGGTGGATGGATTATCTCGGCAAAAGAGAAGTGCTCACTAACACAGATTTAGACAGATTTATGAACAATATTTGCGAGAAATAGGCCCTTTGTGTACATAGAAAAAGTCTTAGATCTGAGAGTTCAGCTCATGAAAAATGGGGGCAAAAACAAAAGTGTTGCGTTTATAATTTTGTTCAATGTACATAGAGTTCATAAATTATGGTAAACAAGCTTCATCGCACTTGCTTGATGCATGAGGTTTGTTCATTGTATACTTTTACAATCTCTTGCGCTTTTTGATGCGTTGATTTTGATTTTGGTTGAGTGGACTTTCAATGGATGGACAAAAATGACAAAGTATTAAAAATACCTTCATTTGTGTTCTGGAGATGAACAGCAGTCTTATGAAATAAATGACAATTTATTTAAAATGTACTTTTTATTTAGGCCTTTACATTTCAGTTAATTTACCTGAATGTCCATGGTTTTCCACACTCATATTGAAAACTTTCTCATGGCCATCAAAGATAAAACTTGTCAGTTTTGGATCATGCTTCACTTTGCGTGTGATGATATTGATAGGCGATTGTCTCTGACCTCCACAATTAGGAAAATTATTCTTCCACTCTGAAGGCCCTGGATGACACAATTGGAAAACACATTTCTCTCAGCATAAACATTCAACTGTATGAGAAACTTAAGGACTTTGCTTTGGTGATGACTATGCAAAATCCTGAGAGGTTGAGTCCAGGTACAAACTTGTGTGTTTGTCCTCACCTCTACATGTGTCTTGACAGGAAAACTGGCTCTGGTAGCACCACTCACCTGGAACAGAGAGAACATCCTTATGCAACTGGTTCCACGGACCACTACAGGAAAGTATTTAGATCTGTGACTTGAAGCCAAGGTTCAGAGAGGTCTTAAGCACCAGTTATGATGGTGGTCATTAACTAACAAATTTGTTTATTTTGCGGCCATATAAAGCCATGCTTTGATTCACAAAGTTTTTCCTGATAATCAGTGAGCCATCTAACAGAGTCCCCCTCCTGATCACCAGGTTTGATTGAGTGCAGAACATGTGCTTGAATGCAAGGGCACCTTAAGTGTTTTCACGTTACCCACTATCCACTTGTGCACTTTCATCCCATTCAGCTTAGTTTGCACAAAAAAGAATATTCATCATTTACTCACCCTTATGCCATTCCAACCTGTATGACTGTATTTCTTTATGAAACACAAAAGACGATGAAGTCAGTAGGGACCAATGCTGTTGTTTCTTTGGACCCCATTGACTTTCAATGTCAAGGACAAAAACACTGAAATTATATATATATATATATATATATATATATATATATATATATATATATATATATATATATATATATATAT
>NW_015505303.1:719754-758604 GCF_001515645.1 Sinocyclocheilus grahami
AAACAGTATACCTAAAAATGCAAAATGCACAAAAATGTCCATACCTGAAACACATTTACAGTAATATAGTACAGTTTACATCTCCTTCTGCTTTTTGGATAATAATGGCTTTTGGTAAAATACCCATGCATGAACTAACCCCACCTTTTTTTTGTTGCAGTTTCAGGGCAAGGGCACATCCTAATATAACAGCACAAACTATGATGTTGTACTTGGTGTATTCAAGTTCAAAACATACAGGGTATTTAGACTAGGCAAAAAGAAATTAGAGTTCAAGAATGCAAGAACTGCATTCCACTCAAAGGACAAGAAGCAGGAGAATGAGGCTGTGGTTCGACTAAAATTTTACTAGATAGCTAGTAGAAGTGTTTATGCATAGGTACTGCTGATTATTGAGTTGTACCAACAATGCAAACATTTAGAACAATTTTCTATGCAATCACAATTATGCAATCACAAGTCAGCACCTTTCAGTCAGTGGACGACACATTCATGCCACCATAATTCTGTGCAATATGACCTCTACAAAAGGCTATATGACTTTGTTTTAAAAATAAGTTATTTTATTAGTAATGTTTGGATGCATATGATGTGTGACTCTGTACAGTGGAGCCCAAAAGTTCATACATTCTCTTCTATATTTACTAAATTAGCAAATTGGACTCTGTTATTAATAGACAACAAGATGTCACTATTCAAAAGTATGCATTTATTTTGCGGTATTAATGTATGAAGCATATAAAACTATAGTGAAATTATTATTGTGAGTATTATGTAGCCTACTGATCTATATATAATGACTAGCCTATATGTATGAATCTATAGGCTATATAATATATATAAAGTTCTCTATTATAGATCAGTGGTATTATGTGGATGTTTTAGTATAGTGACGACGATTTAAGTTGTGTTGATAGGTTCCAAAACAATATTAAATTCAGCCAGTGTTAGTAACGTTCCGGTTCATTCATTGTGATGGAGACTGTTATGTGAACCCAGTAACAACTGTGAACGATTCACTGATTGAAACCACTTCATGGGTTTGAATCAGAATTTTTTTTAAAAATCATGAGTCATTCCAAAAATGTCGGACTGTCTAGATTTTAAACTTGTCATAGATTTTTATTTTTGTCGCAGTTTGGAGTCCGAAATGTATATCCTATAATTTTATGGAATACAGTAACTCAATACAGTACTTAAAATTAAAGTTATTGAATATTGAATATCAAAGTTTTAGGGTTATATTCAGCTTTAACAACTTTATTAAAGATGTTTCTGCGCAAGACATTCCAAGAATTAATGCTATTACTTTGTCATGTCAAAATTTAGCCTCTTGCTTAGAGCAGTCATTCATTCAACTGCATATTGTCAGACAGCCAGAGAGATACACAGCCAGACAGACAGATAAACTAGCCAGAGAGATAGATAGATAGATCTACTACCTTACCTGAGCAGAGCTCTAGAACCAACAGAACAGATGAGATAGAGAGAATGGATGTCATGTCTACAATACCAATACAAATCTCTCTGCCTTGTGTGACAGGAACCAATTTTATACAGTAGAGGAAAGGAAGGAGGGGGAGAGAGAGTTTTACAGGTAAGAGTTGAAATGACAGGTGTAGGGCAGCAAAGTAGGGCATTTGAGGTCCTTGATGAGGACATTTAACTCTCACAATACAACCTATGGCCAGTTGAACCTAGTGAAGTTTTCCCTGAACTCTGGCGTAATGAGTTTGCTTGATCAAACAGCCTGCAGAGGGCACTATTCTACAGGACTAAAGTGCAAAACAAAACCTGTTTATTATCCCTATTATAGGGCATGTAGTTTTAAGCACACTGTAAAGTTTGTCTTCGAGGACACACACATGCTTCAAACCATCTGCAACACACACTTGAGGAGAAATGAATGCTGGTTGTCAGTGAGCAACATATATCCATGGAGGAAATCATTTCAGTCCCTCCAGGTGACTCTGAGACTAATTAAGCATGTGGGGTGTCAGGACATGTTTGGACGTTTTGACTCAAGTGACTGTTTAGAGATTGATGAATGATGTAGAACAAGGCGGCCTGTCTTGTTAACCATGTCTTGTTGCTTTGACACTGAAATCAGTTAGCACGACAAAAGCGTCTAATTAGAGATAAGGGAAAACAACAATGCTGCTATCATAAATCACCCCAGCCTTTTTCCGACATAATGAACGCATCCCATCCCTCTCTATTTCTTTGCCTCTTGCGATGCCGTCTTGCACTTTTAAAGATGGGAAGCCTGTGCTGTAAATTAAATTAATGTTAGCCTCCTCTCAATCATTCATCATTCCAATAAAATGACTGGAGCTGTTGTACTGCATCGTTAAAACGGAGAGACCTATTAAAAAGTCATTAAAGTCAACTCAGCATGAAGGTCTGCCTTGTTGAGCTTTAGCCAGCCAAAATTGAATGACTCCATTTTATGGACATCATATAGCATGGACGTGTGATTACGAGTGAATGAAGTGGAAGGTAAACAGTAGGCAGCAAAGGGACAGCAGAGAATTAGAGAAAGGATTTAAATATACTGTAGTGGCTCCCAGTTTTGTAATAGTCCACTAAGATCTGGACTGTGATGCCTCATTGACTCGTAACTCATCATGGAGAATCATTACTCGAGAGTCTATTGACATCTACAGTAAAAGGGCACTTAAGAGAATCACTATATTGTGTTTTACATACCTAAACGCACACATGCTGGTGTCACCATATAAGTAAGAATATCATATAGAAAAAAAATACAGCAGCTTATTACTGGGGCAGTAATCTAGAGATGAATAAAATATATAAAAAAGATATGTTCCAAACTTGTATGACTGCCTTTCGTCTGTGAAACATAAAAGAAGGTATTTTATGAAGAAATAAAAAATGACGAATTTTGTCATTGCCATTGACTTCTATTCTACGGGCAAAAATAAAATGGACTTATTTTGTTATCCAAAGAAGAAAGTCGTAGTCAGTTTGGAACGACATTATGGTTGAGTAAATTATGACAGAATTATTTTTTTGGGGTGGATTCACACAAAACTATTGGTTGGTCATACTCATAAAGATTCACCACCAACAGAATGCTGCTTGGGATTTAAGTAACTTCCATGTGAGCTGTGCTTTATACATTGTACACTTTAGACAATAGTTTATGGGACCATTTTTTGCCCACAAATTATTACCAAAATTTGTGACTGCACCTTGAATGTACAATTTTTGCTTGTCCTTTTCTGATAGAGTATGCATGTTTGCTTTGCATCAACTAAGATGGTTAACTGACATTTCACTGCAAATGGCACATCAGTTTATAGTCAGGTTACTTTTTATGTGCTTTGGAATTTTACAGCACATATGACAAATTTCTGATACATCAGTACATTACTAAAATAAAAACTGCTTTTCTACCTCACTGCCCAGTTAATTACTAATCAGTATTTCTGTATGAAGCTGCCTTCCAAGGAAACTTCCAAGGCACTGTAAATATCCAAACCAAATTCAGGTGAGCTTTAGAAATAACCAAGCAAATTTTTGATGATTACAACACTTATTTCTTAGTAGAAATACAATTCTAATAAAAATGTATGTTTATGAATTAATTTACTTCAGAAACCACTTCACCAGGCATTGCCTTTTTTTCTTTCATTATTTTACTGCTTGCACCGGATTATGGCATAACTCAGGCAACAAAGGATACACTATGCTGCCTTCAAACTAAATGACCTGAGTACATAGGATGTTATGCAAACATCGTCCCTTGATGCATTCCTTTCTCCATATGCAGCATTTTTCAGATTTGGGATGTAGCCATTGTATCATTCCTACCTGCAGGTTTTCTTTACACATGATATTCGTGTTTAAAGAATTAAAACACTTATTGTATTCTGGATACTGTTACCAAATTTTGAGGGATTGAGAAAAATATGGTATATTATTTTAGAATATAATATAATAAGGAACTATTCTGATCTGGTCTTGCATTTTCCATCAAGTTTGAGCCTTTAATGATGGTCCGGAAAGTGTTGAACAGTAGGGGGTGCTGTGGCTTTTCTGATTAACAGAGAACGGACCATACAGAAGGAAAATACTGCCTTTTGATGTCCAACTCCCCTTAAAATATGAATAAAAATTAAATAAATAAAAGTTTGAAGTTGCAGCTTCAGTTTCATAGGAGTGGCATCATTCAGATGACATGAGTCAGTGCATTTCCTAATTGGAAAAAAAGCTTAAGTACCAGGTTCATTATGTGATTCCATCTTAAGTCCTTTAATAAACAATTAACTGTGCAATAGAGTGGTTAATTTGATAAGAGGACGATAAACATTTTCATTTGTTTGGGTCGCCATTCATCAGGATCCCATGGGGGGCTGCGGCAGAATGCAGAGCGAGTGATTTTCAAGGATCCCAAGAGGTCAGACATCAATCAGAGCCAAAACCGAGCTACTCAGTGCAAGCGGCCTAATTGGTATACAGTAAGATCACCTGGAAGTGCTGCTGGCAATTCATAGCTTTCGTTTTTGAAATAAAAGAGATTTGTATTCATTTCAAGCTCAGCTGCATCTTGCAAATGGAACAGTTATTGGTTACACTTCGCTGAGAGTCATCGGGCATATAAGCTTTCTGTTTTGTGTTAGAAGGTCTGATTACCTACTTAGATGTTTTAATCCACACTGAATGAGTCATGAGGAAGAACGAGAACAGCCGACAAAGTCCTGACAAATGGTAGGTGCTTGCTTGTGTGCAGTAAGCATCCAAATCCATCTTAATTGAAACAAAAGCATCTTGAGATCATTATCCACATCCATTTTTGAAACACGTCTGCAATTTAAATTAACAATCAACAGCTCCTTAAACGGATCATATGATGCGATTTCAAGTTTTCCTTTCTCTTTGGAGTGTTACAAGCTATTCGTGAATAGATAAGATCCCTAAAGTTGCAAAGACTAAAGTCTCAAACCCAAAGATATATTCTTTATCAAATTTAAGACTGGTCCATGCCCTCCTAAAACGCCTCGTTTAAACACGCCCCCACATGTCTATATCACTGTGTGGGGCGATTTGCCACTGATGATTCAAACGCGAGTTTTGAGCAGTGTAGAGTAGCGCTTGTTGTTTGTAATTTCTCCGATCACAAATGCAGACATGGTTTTATGTTTATGCGGCGCGATATGCAACGCAACGCGTAAAAAGACAGTATAAGTCATTATAATCCGTAATTATGTCCCCACTGGACGCAACAAATGCCTCGTTTATAATGGGTTTGAATGTTTTTGTCTCGTCGCTCCGGGACACGGCATCACAGTATGGTAAGGGGCGTAACATTTCCATCACATGCTTGAGGTATTTGGCCAATCACAACGCACTGGATAGCTGGCCAATCAGAGCACACCTCGCTTTTCAGACCAATGAGCTTTGTAAAAATCGGCACGTTTCAAAAAGGCAGGGCATAGAGGAGAAACAATAATGTACAGTATGTGGAAAATAATGTGTTTTTTGAACCTTAAACTGCATAAACACATTTCATTAAACCAAATACACAAAATAATGTTCTTTTTAGCAACATCATATGACCCCTTTAATAGTTATTAGGATCATTAGCATCAATACGCACCTGGCAAATAGGAATACCAAGCATATATGAAATGCTTTTCCGCAAGTACAGTGTACACTCGCAAGGCAGTGTCATGTCAGTATTTCTACAGTACAATAGTCAGAAAGGACAAAATAGTAGGCTACCACACTTCGTTTTCAAAGCAGAGTATAACCAGAATGCTATTCAGTCCTGCTCTCTCAGTCCCACACAGTCACCTCTCGTAATAGCTCCCTGGAACAAAATAAACAAGCCATCACATGGCCTCTGCCAGGGTCATAATATCATTTCCAATGGGTAAATGTTTTTCATCCCCCTAGTGCTGCTGTTAGCTACTTAAATAAAACATTTCTTTCGAAATATTCATGTTTCATTGCTCATTTCCCCCCTTCCAGCGTCATCTCCGACCCGAGGTTGAGGAGCTTTCTAGTTTATGGAGGGCAAGGATACCTCATGGAGGATAGCCCATTTTTACATGCCAGAATTTATTAACCGGTGTTTTGGCAAGGCTGAAGCAGAAAGAATGTTCATAGCCAAGTCCTACAGAGACTCCTTTGGTTGTCAGCTTTGGTTACCTGTGAGGAGAGAATCCTGCTTGGGAATAGTCTTGCCAGATTTCAGTGAATTAAAAACAATCTTAAGCTATGCTTCAACTTTTCACATATAAACTGTAAAGATGTACTTGCACCATTTTGGGTATTTTATAGAATGCAGTAGTCGGGTTCCGGGAGTAAAAATCCTATTCAAGAGAACTGATTTTTAATAATTATTTTTAAACCATTAAAGGCAGACCTAATGTGAGCTACAAGGTTATTAATCAATGGTATATGCTTGTGTTGAAGCCATCAGCACTATTTTAACTTATTTGTTTAAATAGTCATGTCTAACAGAATAATTCTCTGTGGAAAAACCACATTACCCATGATTCTTCAGAAAAATCCACCAATCAGTAGTGATGGGAAGTTCGGATCATTTTATCAACTTGGAACTTTGAGTCTCGTTCAGCAAAATGAAGGAATCTTTTTTCGAGTCATTTCATTCATTTCAGCAAAATATAATTAAAAATGTTACGTGTTACTTCCCTAACAACTCTACTACTTATGCAAACGTTAATCACACTACAAACAAGACAAAACTATATTGCTATAAGAAACAAAAGATTAATTCATTGTTTACCTTAGTCTGTGATTAGCTCACCTCAAACCTTATCTGACAAGTCTTCGGGTTTGAGTCATTCGTTCATCACGTGACAGCCCCATAAGCTAAACCTATGCAGTCTGAGCCCAAAAAGAGAATTGATTAGTTAATCTCTCGAGTCTTCGGGTTTGAGTCGTTCATAAGCTTATGGGGCTATCACGTGATGAACGACCGACTCGAAAAACCCGAAGACTCGAAACAGGTGAACTAATTCTAGTACAGATCCTATGAGATGTTGTGCATGCGCGACTGAATGAATCACTCCCTGAGACAACTTGTTCTTCCCGAGTCACATTAAAGATTAGTTCACAATGAACGAATTGTTCAAGAACGACCCATTACTACCAATTAGGGAATGATGACAATCAAATTATGCCTATGCTCCCAAATGAAGAATTTTTTTGTTTTAAATCCTGAAGGGAAAAATGAAGGGGAAAATACTTTCCAGCACTGCTGAAAAAGTGGAAAATTGTGCACAGCTGTGCCCGTGACAAGCACCACTATACACTTTGTGGCCCCGGCCACTCCTCATGTAGCCTATATTAATCATCAAATAGATAGGTGGAGATTGAGACAGGATATGAAGTTTAGGATATTATCGGATATTATATGATAAATCCACAAGCAAATCCTCAAGTTCCACAGGGAAAATGATATAAAGGATACCATCAAGTGCAGCATTACGCAAACCATGAACCATGCTGAGGTGCATTTCCCATAAGCAACTATGGTCGCAATGAAACTTGCAACAATGGTTAGCTAACAATGCTATTATTGCATGGTTTATTGAAGAACTGATAACAGTCCATTCTAGAACCATTTTGTAAGTTCTTCAGAGAACTGACCTTTTTGAAATGGTGACTAGAGGTTCTCCAGAAGGTTCTTTTGGTGTGATTGTGATCTGAGGAACCCCAAATGTTGCCTAAAATATCTTTTAATTTTTACAGTGTACCGAGAAAGTGCTTCTCAATGATTTATGCTCTTTATAATGTTACCTCTTTTATTATCAAAGTCAGAATCGATTGATCAATGTGTTATTGTTCTCCAACAATAAATTGCATATATACCAATTTCTTGAAGCCAGTGCCTTCAGGGCATGAACAGCAAACCACAATCAATCACCCTCCAGAGGAACACCTATCCCATCATACCTTTCACCCTCCCAATCAGACGAACCTATAGGCCTACATATTCCTCATACCTATTCACCCCTGCCATTATTAATAGACTGTCATGTACAACAGTCAATATTCTTAATATCAATTTTACTGCTTGGCAGTCTGTGACAAAACGTGTGCTGAGGGTTTGAGATGCTAATTTAAAAGCTGCTGGTGGATTGATTGTGTGATCACGCATGGTTATTCCGTACTTGTAATAGCGGTGTGCGGAGACGTGTGGCGTGGAGCCGTGTCTCTTGCGATCATACATTTTGTAGTGCTGATTAAATGTGCCTTCACTGAGTAGTACATCTCAGCTTCATCACCCTGTGGGGGAGGACCGGAGGAGGGTGTGCTGCGTGATGATTCAGGATGCGAATGAGGCCTGGAAGTCAAACATTTGGAAGTTGTTCGCAAACTGGTATAGATAATGTCTTTACTCACTTGGTGAAACTTTTGCATCAGTTCCAATCATAGGTCTGCTATGTTCAGAAGCTCTTTGGCTTTCTGGTCTCACATTCAATGAAGAACTGACCTTTTTGAAATGGTGACTAGAGGTTCTCCAGAAGGTTCTTTTGGTGTGATTGTGATCTGAGGAACCCCAAATGTTGCCTAAAATATCTTTTAATTTTTACAGTGTACCGAGAAAGTGCTTCTCAATGATTTATGCTCTTTATAATGTTACCTCTTTTATTATCAAAGTCAGAATCGATTGATCAATGTGTTATTGTTCTCCAACAATAAATTGCATATATACCAATTTCTTGAAGCCAGTGCCTTCAGGGCATGAACAGCAAACCACAATCAATCACCCTCCAGAGGAACACCTATCCCATCATACCTTTCACCCTCCCAATCAGACGAACCTATAGGCCTACATATTCCTCATACCTATTCACCCCTGCCATTATTAATAGACTGTCATGTACAACAGTCAATATTCTTAATATCAATTTTACTGCTTGGCAGTCTGTGACAAAACGTGTGCTGAGGGTTTGAGATGCTAATTTAAAAGCTGCTGGTGGATTGATTGTGTGATCACGCATGGTTATTCCGTACTTGTAATAGCGGTGTGCGGAGACGTGTGGCGTGGAGCCGTGTCTCTTGCGATCATACATTTTGTAGTGCTGATTAAATGTGCCTTCACTGAGTAGTACATCTCAGCTTCATCACCCTGTGGGGGAGGACCGGAGGAGGGTGTGCTGCGTGATGATTCAGGATGCGAATGAGGCCTGGAAGTCAAACATTTGGAAGTTGTTCGCAAACTGGTATAGATAATGTCTTTACTCACTTGGTGAAACTTTTGCATCAGTTCCAATCATAGGTCTGCTATGTTCAGAAGCTCTTTGGCTTTCTGGTCTCACATTCAATGAAGAAATGTTAAAGAAAGTTATATTCAAATAGAGCAAATAATAGACTGTGTTTAGAAAAGACAAGACAAGAAGCCTCTTTAAGTATTTGAACTTATTGCGCAATATCATATATTTTTTTAAAGTACTCTCATTAAAGCTAAACCAACACATTCAAAAACTGAAATCCACTGTGGCTTTTTGCTGTGTTACTCTGGGAACTCTTAACTTTTCCACTCATTAAGCACACAGTAATAACCTTTATAAGTACCACTCAAACATATAATTAACTTCAAGACCTAAATTGCTGTTTTAGTCGTAGAAGAAAAGATCAGAGATATTGTGAAACATTGCCTTTTCTGGTAAACTTAATTAGCCTCTAAATTCACCACAGTTAATGTATTATCCTCTCCAGAAGCAAAGCAGAATTAAGGGCGTAGTTCATTCAAAAATTAAAACTCTGTCATCATCTCACCCTTATGTCGCTCCAAGCCTGTAAGAGTTTCTTTCTTCTGTGGAATATTATAATATAACGGGTGTTTGGGTATTTTCCATAATGACAATGAATAAGGACTAGAGCTTTCAAGCCTCAAAAATAATGCACAACACCATTAAAGTATCATAAAAGTGGTCCAAATGACGCTATATTCCAAGTCTTAAAATGTCATATGATAGTTTCATATGTAATAGAGTCATTATTCACTGAAAGCTGTTCCAGAGAACTGATTCATTTGATTCAATCCCCATTCATTAAATTCTGACTGACTCTGAATTCTTATCTGATTCTGATTCATTTATAAACAGGACCAGTGTTATTTTAATATTATTTATATAGTATTATAGTATTTATAAGTATTTTGAATGAGCTTTTTTACGTTTTCAGTTTTTGTTTTTATTTTAGTTTATGTTTTAGTCATTTTACTAGCTTTTTTGTTGTATTATTTATGTTTAGCTTTATTTTATTTTTTCTGTTTAGCTATATTTGTTTGTTTTTATTTTTAGTAATGTTTATTAATTTTTTAAACAAATTTATTTCAAATTTTTCAAAAGTTTTCTATCTAATATTTACATTTTATTTTATTTCAGCTTAATTTCAGTTACTGAAATTATTTTTTTTTTTACTAGTTTTAGATTAACATTGAACATTAACACTGAATACGACATCGCTACTTCTTTCGTGAGTTCTTGTGAATGCACCAATGAAAGACAGGACCGATTTTCAGTGAACAGTAACCATGGCAATGACCAAAGCCATGTTCCATGGCTTTAAAATAGAAGAAATTTCTCCATTTGTGTTCCACAGAGGACAGAAAGTCATGCAGGTTTGGACTGACATGAGGGTGAGTAAATGATGACAGAATTTTCATTTTTGGTGAAATATCCCTTTAAGCATATGGCAGCCTGACACTTCAATCTTGCCTCAGCTATAACCGCATGTGTCGGCTACCCTTGTCTGTCATCTTAACAATATCCTGCTCAAAAAATCTCCCAGGCATCCATCACTCTGGCCTGTTTATATATCTGGCAGTGGAGAGATCCCATAGAAAGCTGATGCCACCAAGGTCTTTTACCCAAATTGAATTCTGTCCCAGATCAAAGGTCAGCTTTTTGTCTTCTCACCCCTCTCTCTGTGAGATTGCTCTGTGCAATGGTGAGGCAGCGAGTGGCTCTGTACTGAAGCTGATGAGGGCAGAAGAGAAATAGAAGGTCATGGACACAAACGCAGAGTAGCAATCTTGTTTCTCCAGCTCAGTTTACTCGCTCTCCAGTTACTGTGAGACACACAGTCTATGCAACTATCGTTTGTTTGTCTAAGTGTGTGTGTGTGTGTGTGTGTGTGTGTGTGTGTACTCGTACAAATCTGTATGGGAGATAGAGAACGTGTGAAAATAGCAGTTCCATCAAGGCAATGCAATGTGCAATTCCCCAGGACAGATTAAAGTCAAAGAATTTATTCCCAGTCTGAATGCAGGGGGCAGACAGACAGCTCAGACATGAGTGAAAGAAGATTACAACAGTCTTCTAAAATGAAGGTGACCTCCATTTCATAGATCTGTGGATGTTTACCATTCTGAGTGACCGGACAGTCGATACCTTCATATGAGGGACAGCCGGAGTTGGAGTGTGTGTGTGTGTGTGTGTGTGTGTGTGGATGTAATTACCATCCACAGTGATACGGGGAGGTCAGGCTCTAATAGACTCTGGCCACGAGTCTCATTGTGAGGGATGCCGCTAGCTGAGATTTAACTAAATGCAAGACAGCTCTGAGACCGGCAACTGATTGGAAATAAATGAGAGAGCTGAATTAAGACAAGGCAAAGGTGGATTAGCTAGAGCTTCTTAATGAACACTGTGATAAAGTGAATAAAACAACTGTGGTTGATTAAAGGGGAGAGACAAGAAGTCTGATCTGGGCCTTACTAACGTCAGAAGCAGTAATTGGAGGTGTCAAACTCATAAGATCATGTCAGCCAAAAGTTACAGCCTAGATTCATTCAATTATTACGAAAGAATCAGTATTTTTCAATGAATCTTTTATTGAACACTGTGATAAAGTGAATCAAATAATTGTGGTTGATTAAATAAGAGACACAAGGGCCCTGGTAAGTTCAGCAGTAATTGTAAGTGTTAAACTCGAAAGATCATGTCAGCAAAAAGTAACAGCATAGATTTCTTCTTATTTTACTAAAAGAATCAGTTTGTTCAAGTAATGAATCTTTTAAGGGAACAAATCATTCTCCCCTTTGAAATGCTGAACAGCTTTCAAAGACTGATGCAATCAACAGCATTTGAGTGTGGGCCGTGACATTGCAGTTTTATTGTTTGGAACGAATATACTCACTTCACGTGCTGACTCGCTGTTTTGAATCTGAACTAAATTCAGAATGAGAGCAAATTAAATTTAATTTGTATAAGAAGGTGTATGTAAGTCTGTCTGCAAAAGAAGATACCCAGCAAACACACAATGTTCTCCTGACATTCCCATAGTTACCATTTGGTTATTTTTTGGGAAGCATATGAGAACGTAACCAAAAATAGCATTCTGGAACCAAAAATTGTTAGCTGGGTAAAACGGGGAGAAAGCATTATGAATGATTCTGAACTATTGATGGCATACACA
Source organism: Sinocyclocheilus grahami (assembly GCF_001515645.1). NCBI lineage: Eukaryota > Metazoa > Chordata > Actinopteri > Cypriniformes > Cyprinidae > Sinocyclocheilus > Sinocyclocheilus grahami. The sequence goes on from NW_015505303.1 coordinate 732,181, forward strand.
ATTAAGATAACGTAAGGACATTATTGATACTCTTAATTTATTTATGTAGCTTGATAAAGTACATTATTTTGTGGTTGATCAGTGGTTTCAGCAATCATGTCATTTGTGTTTCCTATCAGATGTTTAGGATCAGAACTAGTGATAACGGATTCGCAAAAAAATTCAGTCTTTTTAAGTAATCGTTTTGCAGAAAGGTCTGAAGTTGTTCGCGATTCAGTTTGATTAATTCGAAGAGTTGAATCACGCACTGAATCATTTGCAGCGGCTTCTCACAAAAAAATAAGACTTGTAAAAAGTAGACTTGTAAACACAAATTTTGATTAAAAAAATAAGATTCATTTTATTCGACTCTTTCTAGTTTAATGATTCAATGACTCAGTATACACAAAAAAGACATTTCACTTGTTGCCACTTACTGGCATGACGATTTAACTGCAAAAAGTTTACTGAATAAATATTAGAAATAAATCTGAATATATATTTTTGGTTTACTGATTTACGTCACTGGTTATTAATTTATAAATGAGAGGATATTATTTGTTGTTGATTTCAGAGTACACTAAATATGAATTAGGTCACTAATGTATGTAAAGTCTGTGTTTTGAAGCAAAACCTGTTTAGAGGATTCAAGTTACCCATGATTCTCCTCTAAACCATTGCATACATAGAATGAACATCGAGCTACTTGTTGAGCTGAAAAAACATATTTTCTTTTCATTAAAAAAAAAACAAACCAACAACAACAAATCCTTATGAAGCCCACTTGACATAGACTGGAACGCTTCAGCAGATAACATACAAATAGCCCACCTGAAAAAGATAATGGTGCGTCATTATGTCTAAGGAGGAGCTTGAGGATTTTAAAGTCTGTGCTATGAATGCTGCAGTGTTTGGTCCTCTGCATCATTGCTTGTGTATAATTGCCTTTAAGTGGCATCATTAAGAGATTGTGAGAGACATTGAAACTGTTTGGAGAAAACATCCTCAGCAAAATCACATTATCATTTTACACAGTGCTGTCAATCCACAAGGATACCACACTTGACAAGAATATTTATTGGCAGTGTGTGTTGCTACAAGCTTGCTTTGTGCAAAACCATTGCATTAAGAAAAGTGGGCCATTTTCTTGTAAGTGGTCTCTCTGATTCCCTGTGCTACTAGGAACAAGATCTACCTCTCTGTTCTGAATTTTCTATTCCTCTTGACTTGCACCAGCAGCGTATGCAGTATAAATGACCATGGCTCCCCTCTTGCAATTAATTATAGGATATGCACAGGAAAAATCTATTGTAACAACATTGTACATATTGTACAATAGCAAGCACTCTATATTTCGTGACTAAAATAATTGGCGTTCTGTATACATCTGGAATATCAACTAGCCTGTTAGATTTATTCAAAGCTGATGTTAGTTCATTCTCCAACACATCAGGGCAGTTTCCTTCTCATGTCATAATTTCTGATGTTCGTCAGGCTGTAATAGCATGCAAGCCTATCAGACGCACAGTTTCACAGCCCTGTCAAAACACGGGGTTTTCTCTGTTTTCACAACAAAGTCATAATCACTTCACCAGCTGCAGAGACACCGTGACATGCATGTCATACAGTCTGCTAAACGCAGACCTCAATCCATAGAAGTTAATTAAGGCATTTACCAAATATGCCAGTCTTTAAAGCATACGTGACTCAAGAAGCTGGCAGTGAAGAATAAGTCCCTCAGTGAACACACCTCATTAATACAGTTCTGTCCTTGTATCACACCATTGTGAGTGAGATATCGCTGACGCAGTTCAATAAACAACAAGTAACATGGGTCTCAGACACAATATTGACAGTAATTTTGTCTACTTTTGCGCCGTCTGTGAAAAGCAATGTCCCCGAGCAACACACAGTAGTGTCATTCCCAAATGAATTAGTTGAGTGAACAATTCAATGATTCATGCAAGAAGATTTTCTTTTTCCCCTAAAGGAATAAGGTGTTTTTTTATGTAATGGTTGAGTGAATGATTCGCAGAATCAATGTTTTTTAACAAATTTGTTGAATGAATGATTGAATCAATTAATGCACTGGGACTTTATTATTCTATCAATGTTACAATGTTTGTGATCAATCACCATCTGTATTCACACTTCAACAACCGATGCATAGAATTAAGTCCCCACCCTACATTTGTCCTTTTTCTTATAATCAGTATGTTGCATCTCAACTTTAATGTAGTCTGATATCAGCATCAGACTTCACTTGACCAAAAAGATTTATTCAGCTTTGTTCAATGATTCGTTCAGTATAACAATTTTTTAAGTTTACATTGTATACATAAACACAGGTAACTTGATATTATTGGGTTGGACCCTTTTTTGCCTTCAGAACTGCCTTAATTCTTTGTGGCATAGATTCAGCAAGGTGCTGAAACATTCCTCAGAGATTTTGCAGATCATGCAGTTGCTACAGATTTGTCAGTTACACATCCATGATGCGAATCTTCCTTTCCACTAAAGGTTCTCTACTGGATTGAGATCTGGTGAGTGTGGAGGCCATTTTAGTATAGTGAACTCATTGTCATGTTCATAAAACAGTTTGAGATGATTTGAGCTTTGTGAAATGGTGAAACATGTTGTGCATTCAGGGATCCTCTTCAATCCTCGGTTGTAATGAGTGGTTATTTGAGTAACTGTTGCCTTTCTGTCAGCTCAAACCAGTCTGGCCATTCTCCTCTGACCTCAACAAGGCATTTTCACCCACACAACTGCCACTGACTGATATTTTCTCTTTTTGGACCATTTTCTTTAAACCCTAGAGATGGTTGAGTGTAAGAATTCCCAGTAGATCAGCGGTTTCTGAAAAACTCAGATGAGCCCATCTGGCACCAACAACCATTCCACATTCAAAGTCACTTAAAACAACCTCAGAAGACTGTCTTGACCAAGCCTACATGCCTAAATATATTGAGCTGCTGCCATGTGATTGGCTGATTAGATTTATGTGTTAACAAACAGTTGAATGGGGTACCTAATAAAGTGGCCGGTGAGTGTATATTACATTTTACATGCTGTCAAAATGTTTCAAAATGTACATGTACACAGAACGTATACAAACACCTATACTTGTCATGTGTTTGTCTCTGTTTAGTTCCTGTTTGCCCCTATTTGGTTCAGTTCCTGTCCTCATTTAGTTTATCATCGTTTATTCTGTTCACCTGTCTTGATTGAGTTCTCCACCTGTTTCAGTTTTGCCTAATCACGTTCCATGTGTTTATATACCCTGTGTTTTCCTCAGTTCCTTTGTCTTGGTTTAAAGTTACGTTGTGGTGTTTATCGTCTCTATTATTCTGTATTACACTCTTGGATTGATAATTAAAGACTCACCTTTTGGATTACCCCATTGCTGTGTGCCTCATCTACCCGCATCGTGACAGAAAGCAAGACCATAAAACTGAAAGTAAGCAGCGTCTTTTTCCTTTTCCGCCGTTAGTTTTCCGCCGTTTTTGAATAGTTTTTGTTTTCCCATTTTTTTCCCCTGCGGCATGGAAACCACTGAACGTTTCGCCACTCCGAAAATGAACGAAGTCAAGCCCGCCGGCCGTGGCTCTCTCAAGCCTGCCGGCCGCCATTGACCCAAGCCCGCCGGTCACCGCAACGACAAGCCTGCCAGCTGCTCAGTTCACCCGTAATCAGAAGAGGAGAAGGAGAAATGACTGACTCGGGGCCCTCATCTTCGTCCAAGAGCGCGCCCGAGTGCTCGCTCCAGTGTCGGCTCCCGCCCCAGAGCTCGCTCCAGTGTCGGCTCCAGCCCCAGAGCTCGCTCCAGTGTCTTCTCCAGCCAGTGCCAGCTCCTTGAAAGCGCCTTGCTGTGCCTGCTCCTCCAGAGCACCCTCCAGTGCCAGCTCCTCGTAAGCACTTCCCAGTCCCCAAATCCAGCCCAGAGTGGGCTCCTGTTCCCGAGTATAGCCCACGGAGGGCTCCTGTTCCTGAGTATAGCCCGCTCCGCCATTGCCTCCTGAACTACCAGCTCCGCCATTGCCTTCTGAACTACCAGCTCTGCCATGGCAACCTGAACTGCCCACTCCGCCATGGCTCCCCGAGCTGCCCGTTCCGCCATGGGACCCGGATCCAGCACCGCCTTGGAGGCATCCGGTCCAAGCCAGTCCTGAGGGACCTCCAAGGCGCCCACCCTCCCACCCCTCGATGTTATGTGGCGCGAGGTCGCGCCTTTAGGAGGGGGGCGATATCTGTCTATTCTGTTCACCTGTCTTGATTGAGTTCTCCACCTGTTTCAGTTTTGCCTAATCACGTTCCATGTGTTTATATACCCTGTGTTTTCCTCAGTTCCTTTGTCTTGCTTTAAAGTTACGTTGTGGTGTTTATCTTCTCTATTACTTTGTATTACACTCTTGGATTGATAATTAAAGACTCACCTTTTGGATTACCCCATCACTGTGTGCCTCATCTACCCGCATCGTGACAATACTGCAGTTGGTATTTTTTCTCAGATATGTCCTTAGTTTCAAAGCACAGCACACGAGAAATAAAACATACCAGCATGCTTATATAGGACTTTCTAGACAAACTCGTTCTTAGCGGTCCCCTTATTCATTTCCCTGAAGGAATTAACCTAAATGATGACGCATTTTGAGGGAGTTTCTGTGGTGGAAACCCAGTAATATTCTATATAAAAGGAGAAACTCCCTTTAGACACTGTTAGATGGTGGAGAAATAGAGATTTGCCTTATTAGCCTCAATCACACAAAAAAATTGTCAAACGTCCTTGAGTAGCAACTTCACAGGTTGCCTGATGCGACAGAGAATTACAGCTAGACCAAAAGAATGAGAAACAAAGAGAGAGTAATGAAGAAAGACAAAGTTGATGGAGAGAGAACTTGGTTCTTTCCTTTGCTCCCCATTACTGAGGAGAGGCCAGGCTCCCTAATGGATCCCTGTCAGCATCACACACTTCAACATCTTCAGTCAAGCACAGTGAAAGACAACTCCCCTGACTCCATAAAGAGCCTTTCCATGTCACTCGCCTGCTTCTTCCCAAGCCAGATTGTGTTAGGTCAGTTTTGGACAGGCCAAAAACTTACCTAACGCTGCCAGTTGTGCAAAAATGGATCTGTATCAGTGTGATTTAGTGTGTATGGGACCGTTTGTCCATTCACAGGATTACATGGTCAAAACATCTGGATGGATGCCAAAGTTTAAGTGATGTGCTTAGTCTGAATCTGAATATGAGATTTAGTTTGAATAAATCCTTTTTTATATAGATCTGATGAGTTATGTAAACATGTAGAGCATGGCTCAAACAATGCCAAGATTACAGGTTTGACCAAGGGACATTCTCAAAATAAACAAAATACTGGTGACAAAAATAGGTTTTAATGAATAGCAAAATATTACAATATTAAATTGTAATTTGTATTAAATTAAAATAGTAACACTTGTAACAACATGCCACTCAGGTTGGTCTATCCAAATTCTGTTGGGGCCATTTAGCCCATTAATGACATTATTGTGTCTATAAATCCCTTATTAAAACAGACAAAAACATTTGATATTCAACGTAATACAATTTCACAGAATGATCATTATTTTGTAGAGGCACAAAATTAGACCTGTTTACCTCAAAACTGTTTCCATCTTACAAATGTTAATGTTCAGATGAAATTATAAAATAAAGAAAAGCAGGCATTCATTAAATATGTTGAGATGATATTTTGTGCCATCTATGATCAAGAGGGAAAAAATACCCCATATTACCCCAATAATGTTATAATTTTAATAAATGCTACCTATCATGGAGTTGTTCTGAATTCTTGAACTTGTTCACTAGAAAGTCCAAATCTTTTAGAATGAGCTTGAATGCATCAAATGCATTATGCTTTAAAAGGCTTGCATGCTCAACTGTGCACGAGATGGAGTGGAAGACAGAAAATGAAATATACCTGGGCCTTAAGTGTAAAGTGTCTGTCGAGTGCATGAAATATAAATGTAAATGTACTATCACTTTGCATTTTTCACATAAGCAAGTCTTACTGCAAAACAAGAGTTTGCCTGGTTAGCTTCAGCTTGTAGAGATTATAACCACATCACACAGCATGCAAAAAATATTTTTTTCCTTTGATGGTCATTGAAAATTAACTGTGTATTCTGTTAAAGGGGTCATATGATGCAATTTCAATTTTTCCTTTTTCTTTGGTGCATAAAGAAGATCTGTAAAGTTGCAAAGACTAAAGTCTCAAATCAAAAGAGATATTCTTTATAAAAGTTAAGAGTCAACCACACCTACCTAAAAGGTGGGAAGATTTGCATAACGCCGCCCAAATGTTCACGCAAAGAAAGAAGGCGTAACTTTTATTCTCGCTGTAGGATTGTTGTTGTCGCCGCCGCCATGTCGTGAAGGCGCTGTGTGTTTCGTTGTGAAAGCGAAACTACTTTGTTTGGCCTTCCAAAAGAGGACGATATCTGCTTCGTCATGCCTAGAGCTGATCCGTGCTGGTTGCTGAGGAAATACATAAACTTAGCGCTGTGGATCGCCGGATCGGCTTTCACCGTGGACGATGTGGAGTCCAGCCCGGGGTCGTCACATGTGGTTGCCACAAGCCCGCCCGCCTCTGCTCACTCAAGCCGGCCTCTGCTCACTGTAGCCCTCCGGCCGCCGCTCACTCTAGCCCGCCGTGTGTTTCTTTGTGAAAGCGAAACTACTTTGTTTGGCCTTCCAAAAGAGGACATGACAAGAAATCAGTGGTTACGTTGTATTTACAACACTGTTCCAGAACAGTTCAACCCAAATATTCAGATGTGTGCAGCACATTTTATATCAAAGCAGAGAGTCTTTGATGATCCCGCATGGCTGAGCTGAGGAGGAGCTGCTGTGAAGAACTGGAACCCCCCTCAATCAAATCAGAAGCAAGTGCTCATCTTAACCTTCACTCTCCACCCCTTTACATCAACAGGTGGTTTCACGCAGCCTTCAAAAGAGCAATGTGCAAAACACCTCACTGAAAAGTAATAGCAGTGCATAATTTGAGAATGTCTTGTGGAAGGTCACATTATGTATTTCTTGGATTCTATGAAAGTATTTGAATTATAACTATGGAGATACAGAAACTTTTTGGAAAATTTGAGCAAACTTTTTTTTAATGCATGCATAATTCTTGCCTAAAATTTGTGCGAAGCATAAAGCGTGCAAATGGCTTGCAAGTTATTAAAGATGTGTGGAAATTGTGTATTACAGAAAATAACTCCGTAACACACTAATTTTAAAAAACGTTTTTATAAACTTTAAATGTAAACAAATTTTCAATGAAAATCAACAGGAATACAATGACTACATTTCTAAGAACTCAGCACATGGGTTTTAAACTAGATTTTTCAAGGATATTTTTTCTTTTCTTTTTCACATTTGTCACTGGCTCTCTTAACAGTTGGTGGTCTTCAGTTAAATTTTTTGTATTTTTTAATATATCTAATCCACATCTATTCCACTAACCCAGTGTCTCTCTCAATAAAAAAACTGATTTGTTTTTTACCAGTCCTCCTGTGTGCTCTATTTTACGATGCTAGTCTGTAAATTCAACTTCAAAGACATGAAAAGGATTATAAAATGCTGCTTGTTTGTTATGATGTGTATTGTGTTTAATACTATAAGCACTTGTGCATATGCTCTCCTGCTAATTCTACACACCTGAGACTAAAACAAACTCGTTTAAGCAATAAAACCGTACGGTTACGGCCTTTATCTCACTATTCCATATTGCCTTTTATTGAATGCCATTTTGTCATGTGACATCCTCCAAATTGGATGTTTTCTCTAAATACAGGCATGCTGCAAAAAGACAAAATTCCCCAGAGCACCTAAATTTGTCTGTTGGTGTCTAGACAGCCATAGCTATACATCTCAGACCATTCAGACAGGGAGAAGTGCCACTGTTTCTTACAAACACCTGCTAATTGGATAGCCTATGTGTTTCATAGGCTGGCACGCTGCCACGGACATTGAGGAGTTTGTCTTTCAATGCTGAAAAAATCCATAGCTAAAGGCATTCCACCCTCTGTAGAGAGGTCTTCAATGATTACTGTGTTTGACTTCCTAATGCATTTGACACCATGTCATGTGTTCTCTGTAATTGCTTCATTCCTCAGAGTCTTACAGGTCGACTTTTGAAGTCCAGATATTGGCAACGTGCCTAATGTGAACATATCTCAGGGGTTGAAAGGCCCAGTGTACATCAATCGAAATCTAAGCGTGAACTGGTGTGACATCATTTAGAACAAAATTAGGTCAAAATGAAGCTCATTTGGAGTTTGTTTCGGGAGTTTGAAACAGCTTGCTAAAGCAAACTTTCAGGAAAAGTTTGCTCTGGGGTGCATTTCCATTCAATGACGTAACTCACAGATTAGCTATCATAGTAGAAAGTAACCAACTAATGAACTTCCAGTAATTTATTAAATTACAGCATTGACTGACATAATCAGATGAGCTGATGGCACTATCATCTTCACAATTGTGATGCAACCTGTTCAGTGAATTAATCCACATCATGTTGGTGTCGTCTGGCCAGAGGAGAACTGGACCCCAGACTGAGCCTGGTTTCTCCCAAGGTTTTTCTCTATTTCTTTCACCGATGGAGCTTGGGTTCCTTCCTTGCCACTGTCACTTTTGGCTTGCTTAGTTTGGGACACTTAATATAGATTGTACTGAATGACAGCTTGCTTATTTTACTCACTTTTACTTATTTTACTATTTTACTCAAGATTTCTAGGATTTCTAAAGTCCACATTATACAAACAAGAAACTAAAAAACAGCATATGTTGGTGTTAATAAAGAATAACAATTTGGTCCCTTTGTAAATTCTCTTTGCCACCTTGAAGAATTCTCAGTTACTTAAAGTGTAGACGGCCGGGAAGTAAGAAAACACACAGTCAAATGTATCCTCAATACTTCAATTTATTCATAGAAATACAGATATTATATAGGCATATGTCGAGGGGAGTTTCACCCTCTTAACCAATGAGGATATGAATAACATACACGTAGGATCTTTGGCCAAGAACATGTGTTTATATAAAATGGCCACATGTACAGAAAAACATGGACATATTAGGAATAGACTTTTGCGAAGAATGCTGAACTGTCTTCAGAGTTTCTCTCGAACTCCTTTACCCTTGTAGTCCTAACATTCATGTCCTTATTGGGGCCTTTAAACCAAGAGAAGCTAATGTATACATTTAAGCATGCATACTTCGCATATAAGTAAGACATATTTAAAACATAATATCAAGAGAGAGAGATGGATACAGAAGGGGGGATTCAGAGAGAATGCGTTGTATATATAGAAGACTGAGAGAGAGAGAGAGAGAGAGAAAAAAGGAGGGGTGAAACATATCTGAAACATTCTCTTAACAAGACAGAGAGTGTTTTCTAACAGTTGGTTAAGTTTGTTTGAAGCATGGCAGCTGGTTCAAGCTGGTCCTTAGTTGGTCATGAACTGGTTTAAGATGGTCCTGAGTTGGTTATAAGCTGGTCTTGAGTTCTGAGCAGGAGCTGGTTGCTTAGGACCAGCACATGACCAGACTAAACCAGCTTATAACCAGCTCAAACCAGCTCAAACCAGCTGCCATGCTTCAAAACATACCTTAATTTCGGGAAACTATGGTTTTGGGAAATAAAGGGATAGTTCAGAAAAAAAAACAATTATGTCATTATTTACTCATTCTCATGTCATTCCAAACTGGTAAAACCTTCGTTCATCTTCGGAAGATATTTTTAATGAAATCCGAGAGCTCTCTGACCCTCCATTGACAGCAATGCAACTGACACGTTCAAGGCCCAGAAATGAAGTAAGGACATCGATAAAATAGTCCATGTGACATCAGTGGTTCAACCATAATGTTATGAAGAAAAAGAGAATACTTTTTGTGTGCAAAGAAAAAAAAAAGTCTTTATAAGGTCTTCTACGTGCGTTCATGAGTATACCACGACGCATGTGAGTGATGCTGCTGACGCAGGAGGTTGAACCACTGATGTCACATGGACTATTTTAATGATGTCTTTACTACCTTTCTGGGCCTTGAACATGGTAGTTCCCTTGCTGTCTATGCAGGGTCAGAAAGGTCTCGGATTTCATCAAAAATATCTTAATTTGTGTTCTCAAGATGAACAAAGGTCTTACAGATTTGAAACGAGTGAGCAAAATGTACGGATGAGTAAATAATGACAGAGTTGTCATTTTTGGTTGAACTATCACTTTAAGCTATGTAATTAGCTTGGTAATCACATAGCTTGTGACTTGTTGGCTAACGATGCTTTTGTGAAATGCACCCATGGCTGGTAAACACCTTTGAACTATACCTTTGGTCCATGGAGATTATGCAGATAAGAGGAGATCTTCTTTGGCGTGGAAATAATCTCTGGTTAAACCGTCCCACCCCTCTTTTTTGTTGTTGTCCTTTTTCTCTATCAACTCTTTAAGTAATCAGCATGAATTATATATTTGAAAGCTTAGAAGCCCAAGAATCATCCTGTGAAAACCATTTTGAAATCGGACATTGCGTTACCATGGAAATATTTTGGCAGTCTCCTCCCCTTTAGTGGACAGTGTCAAGTGTCATATTACAAAATGCATGACGGTCTTTTAGAATCAAACCTTTTTATAATCTTGACAAAATACATATCACTGGAAAGGTCTGAGTCTCAGGATTCCATATTTGGTGGTTTGACAGAAATCTAGACATCTGTGACAGAAAAATGGCTGTTTCTGGTATGACGCCCTAAATAAAATCTCACAGGAACCTCAATTTTTTTCAAATCAACTTCAAATTTGGAACATAACTTATTTAGACATAAGGCTTTAATGTTATACTAATTTTAGAGTAAAACCTGTTATGTAAAATATTTATTATAAATAAAATAAAATAAAATAAATATAGTGCATTTTATTTACAGTATATTTAAACTTCTATAACTTTTTGATACTTAAATTTTTTGAAAAAATCTTTCTTTAAAAAGAGACCAACCTTGTGTCTGTATTCCAAAGTTAAGGTGTTAATATAGCTTCTGTTTAGCCCATCAAGTTCAGAAGCAAATAAAAGACATGAACACACAAGAGTGCTACTTTATAGCATAAATCGAAGGTGTAATTATAATTGAAAGCGATGTTTAATACTGTAAAGCTGCTTGCTTTAAAGCTATCTATTGTTAAAGTGCTATATAAATAAAAGTGATGTGACTTAAGTTGACTGGATTGCTGAATTGCAGAACTGGTGTAAACATATCCACATCGCTATGATCAGATGGTTAACTGCTGTTTCAAATCAACTTCAAATTTGGAACATAACTTATTTAGACATAAGGCTTTAATGTTATACTAATTTTAGAGTAAAACCTGTTATGTAAAATATTTATTATAAATAAAATAAAATAAAATAAATATAGTGCATTTTATTTACAGTATATTTAAACTTCTATAACTTTTTGATACTTAAATTTTTTGAAAAAATCTTTCTTTAAAAAGAGACCAACCTTGTGTCTGTATTCCAAAGTTAAGGTGTTAATATAGCTTCTGTTTAGCCCATCAAGTTCAGAAGCAAATAAAAGACATGAACACACAAGAGTGCTACTTTATAGCATAAATCGAAGGTGTAATTATAATTGAAAGCGATGTTTAATACTGTAAAGCTGCTTGCTTTAAAGCTATCTATTGTTAAAGTGCTATATAAATAAAAGTGATGTGACTTAAGTTGACTGGATTGCTGAATTGCAGAACTGGTGTAAACATATCCACATCGCTATGATCAGATGGTTAACTGCTGTTTTCTCACCGCAGTCATTTTTGTTTTGTGTTTATTTCGTAATTGAGATGAAAGTGCGTAGCACATATTTACACAGTCATCTAAATCCACACTCATTAGCATTGGCAGCATCGGGATGCGCGCCAACATTACAGCACTTCTCAGGTATTTCCGATATCTTTTTACTCTTAAGCAAAAATGTGATATGATATGGTATTTTAAGTACATCGCCATGAGTATTTCAGGACTTAAGGGTCCCTGCTTTGTGCAGTTCCTCATCTCATATTTTTCCTTTAACTGTGTATTTGAAATAAGTCATTTTGTGCGATTTAAAATTTTTAATGTCATAATAACACTGAGTTAATTTCATCCTTAAGTTTCAACGCACGTCACAGTTAGTTCTTTGGTAGAATCTCATCACTGCCACCCCTGCCACATCCAATCTTGAACTAGTTCAACAGCCTGATGTTTCCCGTAATATTTCAGAGGGTAAATAGACACAGCCGTCCATTTTCCCCCATTTTTCGATTTTGATTCCATTCATGTTTGCTGATGGATCAGGCCTTGAACTAATTAGAGGTGATTTCGCAAGAACACTAGAGAGCTGAACAGTTTTCTGTTGACTAGGGTTTTGACAGCACTGTCACTTTGATCACTGACTCAAATTGTGTACAATGAAATGCTGTCAAGTTGTGGTCAGAAGGGAATCGGCCTGTGAAAGTGCTTAACATTAATTTCTACCACACTGCCATTTTAAACACCATTGTCTGCTTGTCATCACTTCACAGAGAAATGGGCTTGCTATTCCAATGAGATCTCCTCTCAGTATAGGAGCACAAGCGTAGATTTGAGGGGAGGTAATTGAGCTGATTATCTTAAAGTGGGGAATATCAAATGTCCTATTTAATACTCAGTGGTATTTTTATCCATCTATGGTTCTTCTGGCTGAAAAATGATTCAGACAGTTGCCTTATATCAAGTATAAATTAATGTACCAGAAAGCTCTGCATAACTCCCTATTGTATTTCACTAGGGGTTTCGCTTCTCACAACTATGTACTGTGGGTGGTTTTCACTTTGCTGGTGTTCATTGATAGTGCAGAGCTCAATGTCAACTGAGAGCTGAAAGCCTTGTTTCCCAAACTTCAGGCAAGTACATGTCACTCTCAGCTTTGCTCGTCTCAACTGTAACCATAATACTACAAATAATGCAGCTGATGTCTTCCTAGCTCCAGGGGAATGGGATCTGAACAAAAGATTTAAAATACTGACAAGTAGCACAACCATTAGTAATACTAATTTGACTTTTGCAAGTTGTATGCATCATCTTCATACCGGCATCCTACTCTAGGTATCTCATCCACGATGAATGTTCAGCTTTAAAGGAGTCATATGATGTTGCTAAAAAGAACATTATTTTGTGTATTTGGTGTAATGAAATGTGTTTATGCGGTTTAAGGTTAAAAAAACACATTATTTTCCACATACTGTACATTATTGTTTCTCCTCTATGCCCCGCCTTTCTGAAACGCGTAAATATTTACAAAGCTCATCGGTCTGAAAAGCGAGGTGTGCTCTGATTGGCCAGCTATCCAGTGCATTGTGATTGGCCGAGTACCTCAAGCGTGTGCCGGAAATGTTACACCCCTTACCATATTGTGATGCCTTGTCCTGGCCGGAGCGACGAGACAAAAACATTAAAAGCCATTATAAATGAGGCATTTGTTGCATCCAGTGGGGACATAATTACGGATTATAATGACTTATACTTTTGCGTCTTTTTACGCATTGCATTGCATCGTGCTACGCCGTTAAACATAAAATCATGTCTGCATTTGATTGGAGGAATGACAAACTACAAACGCTACTCTACACTGCTCAAAACTCGCGTTTGAATCGTCAGTGGCAGATTCCTTGAATATAAAAACGGAACAGCCGGCATTGCAGTCTACTCTTCCAGCATCAGCAAACAGTCCTCCATAAAATTGCGTTGGACACTTCGGAATATTTGGGTTGAACTGTTCTGGAACAGTGTTGTAAATACAACTTAACCACTGATTTCTAGTCGTGCCCTCTTTTGGAAGGCCAAACAAAAAACACAGCGTCACACACGGCAAGCTAGAGTGAGCGGAGGCCGGCTTGAGTGAGCGGCGGCAGGCGGGCTTGCGGCAACCACATGTGGTGACTCCGGGCTGGATTCCGCTTCATCCACGGTGAAAGCCAATCCGGCGATACACATCGCAAAGTTAATATATTTCCTCAGGGACCAGCACGGATCAGCTCTAGGCATAACGAAGCAGATATCGTCCTCTTTTGGAAAGCCAAACAAAGTAGTTTCGCTTTCACAACGAAACACACAGCATCTCCACAACATGGCAGCGGCAGCAACAACAATACTACAGCAAGAATAAAAGTTACGCCTTCTTTCTTTGTGTGAACATTTGGGCGGTGTTATGCAAATCTTCCCACATCATGACGTAGACATGTGGGGGCGTGTTAGAACGAGCCGTTTTAGGTAGGCGTGGTTGACTCTTAACTTTTATAAAGAATATCTCTTTGGATTTGAGACTTTAGTCTTTGCAACTTTACAGATCTTCTTTATGCACCAAAAGCTTGTAACACTCCAAAGAGAAAGGAAAAATTGAAATAGCATCATATGACCCCTTTAATAGAGTGCAACAATCTCTGAACACTTTTTTTTTTGCAGTTTTTGCTCCAGAAGTTTTTTTTTTCTATAGAGATTTTTTTGAAAGAGTCATAATCCAGAAACAAAACCAACCAGATATGAGGTGAATCACAACATTAAAAACTTGTTTTTAAGCAAGAAGTATTTGAAAATTGGACAAAAAGGTACAACACTGTGCAACAGGTTCAATGAGGGAAAGAACTGCAATCCCATGAAGTATTGCGAATAACAAATATGTGACCCTGGAGTACAAAACCAGTCATAAGTAGCACAGGTATATTTGCAGGAATAGCCTACAAAATATTATATGAGTCAAAATTATCGAATTTTCTTTTATGCCAAAAATCATTAGGATATTAAATAAAGGTCATGTTCTGTGAAGATATTTCGTAAATTTCCTATACCGTAAAAATATCAAAACGTAATTTTTGATTAGTAATATGCATTGCTAAGTACTTCATTTGGACAACTTTAAAGGCAATTTACTCAGTATTTTTATTTGTTTGCACCCTCAGATTCCAGATTTTCAAACAGTTATATTTCTACCAAATATCCTATCCTAACAAACCATACATCAATGGAAAGCTTATTTATTCAGCTTTCAGATGATGTATAAATCTCAATTTAAAAAAAAATTGACCCTTATGACTGGTTTTGTGGTCCAGGGTCACACATGTTGATTATGTATATATAAACAGTATATTTAATATGTATTGCAAAATATGCATAAATGTACAAATATGTAAGTAGTTTGAGAGCACAGGGAGACGGGATGCATCCAAAATCGCATATGTAACCTGGATGTACTACAGTATATCTGCCATTTTGTCATTGTCATGTGACCTACCAGTATTAGTTGTGCCGCTTCACTGCCATTCACAAATCTATGGTATCCATGGCCTCATGGTATGATAAAGTGTCCATCAGATGCTCACTGGAAAGTCATCTGGCTAGTTTTCGCCTACTGTTTTATGAATTCTGTCAGTTTGGACATAATATTCTTTCCACATTCTGGTTTTTGCCTTCTAATTAGTTTCTAATGCATAATTATTTCTGATGCAGCCTGACTTTATCACACCACTTGCAGGGCTTCATTGGAGTGGGGTCTGAAATGTTCTTTTGGTGCAGTTCGCTTGTTTTGTTGGAGATTTTTTTATTTTTATTTATGGGTAATAGATTTTCACCAGCAATTCCACTGTTAAATGGTTTTAAAAATAAGCTTAAATAATACAACCTGATGACTTCACCGAAAGCATATACCATTGAATAACAATCTCGTAGCCCACAGCAGGTCTGTCTTTTAAGGTTTATAAGGTAGTGTTAAAATCCCCTGTGGAGAAAATTTTACTTCCACAACTTGATTGTTGCACTCTATTATAGTTTCTGCATATTTGAATTTCCCATTATGACGATAAATGCTATGGCCATTTTACATGGTTTAATCACAGCTACTACTTCTCCCTTCTCCTTACACTGAGCATTCTACGTCGTATTTTGAATGAAAAACAAAATGCATGTGTAACTTGAACAAAAGAGCAGCGCTTGATGTAAATTCTGACCTATTCTTCACACAAAGCTATGAGTTCTGATGACTTGCAACTTTACTTATGTGGTACTTTTTAAAATATTTTTTTTGGGCTTGACACCAGTGGTGTAATTTACAACAGTTCATACGGGACAGTCTAGCTGGCAAAGTACTTCATCCACTCTACAAAATAGTATATTAAGCCAAAGCCTTACTATAAAACTTACTGAAATACCAAAAACTATTAATTTCAAACAGTATATCAAACTATATTTTTTTATTTTTTTTGAAGGAAATTAAAGTAGTGCTCACCACTTCAATGCTATGGGGTGGTTGCCAGGGCTTAATGGTATAATTAATTTATTCAGAATTTAACATTATTAAGCAAAATGCACCCAAGAGTTTCAATTTCTGTAACTACTTCCTTCAAAGACCAACATATCTAAAATGAAGAACAGACATTATTTTTAGTCCTAAACACAGTCTTTATGCATTTCAGAGACACTCAAGCTGCATTGATTTCATGACCCTGAATATGTTATTGGTGGAATATTTAGGATGTTTCATTTTGAGGTTCATGGTCTGTGAGGCCTTAAGAATCAGAAGATCCCCTTAATGTGTTTTACATTTCCAGCCTGCTGCTTAGCAGAAATTGAAATTCAAGGAACCTTCTCAGATGGTTTAGTTGATCCATGCAGAATCCAAGAAAACCATACAAGGATAAATCCTGGCTTTTGATCACCAAAGCACAGCTGCCCAAACTAATCCAACGGCATTAAAGCAGCTGAATCTCTGGGCCAACGACAGCAACTTGAGAGGACACGACGGTTTTCTCTACGCTACTGTGATCATGTGTAGTCATGAGTGACCCTACATTTGCATCTCCAAATGATGTTCATAAAAATCAACCACGGACAGCGAAGCATGAACAGAACACGTGCACCCCAAGTTTTCTCCCTTTTGGAGTCATGTTTTTGGGACAAACCCACTGAAATGGTTTATCAGCATTGCAATATTAGAGATGCATATGACATGGAAAACCAGAAGAGGTTTGCAGAAGAGAAAGAATCGTTAATGGGTTGGAGGGGGAATATATTTTCTCCAGAGCCAAACACCATGAGAGAGCCATCATTCCAGTGAGCTGACAGATGAGGAGGATGGTTCATTTGTATGGTACATCATTTAGCAATTTGCCCTCTGACAACAAACCGAATCGTATTTCATATTTCTTGTCGGCCTCCAAGTTCCTCTGGCAATTTAATTATCTTTGTTGAATTTCTGTTGATGGTTCATTTATTTTAGAAAAATTAGAGGTGTGAGTAATGAAGCAGAAGCTGTATGCCAAAAATATCCATGCACATCAATATGCACACCTGTAGCGGCTGTCATCAAGACATCTTAGAGGAAACTTTAAGTATGTCTGTATCAGTTGCAAATTGAGGTAAATTTGGCCTACGGATACCATTATGCATGTGAATTACAATATAAAACGTCTGCCAGGACAAATGCACCCACGGGCGAACCAAGTGGCCATTATGCGAGGAGAAGAAATCAAGCTAATAACAAAGCATCTGTGCACAGTTCCATTGGTCAGGTCTGAAAATGGGAGATTTTGAATTGCAAATAATATCAGATCAATAATGCTTAATAAGTAAATACACAGATGGTGATCTTGCACATATTAGCATAATTTAAACGGCACATCTGTACGTGTGTGTGTGTGTGTTTGTGTGAATGTAAGTGTGTTTGTATGAGAGAAGGAAAGTAGAAAGAGTTAGAAATAGTAGGTGCATGCGTGTCTGCTTGTGCGTGACAGTATGTGTGTCAGCGTGTGTAACTTAAGGCTGCAACAGAGCCCTGAGGCACTGTCTGGACCGCTGACGACCTGCCTGACACAGACAGGACTGGAGCAGCTAGTCTGCTGCACGACAGGTAGCGCTAATAACTAAACCTGCCAAGTCTCCGAGGCTAAAAACCAAGGTGGTCTACATATGGAGGGGCAGATTCTTCACAGATTCATTGTACGAATTGAAATTGTAAATAATAAAGTAATCAGTAGTTTACAGATTTAAATTCACAATGAATCATTTCATTATACAACTGTAATTTGAGTTGTAAGCTGAGTATCGTTTCAAGAGCACTGATAACAGTTCAATAGGAACAGGACTTTTTACTTTTTTACAGATTACATTCGTTTAAAAGACTGAATCATTCAAGTAAAACATTTAAAAATTTGGAACCGATGTATTCAAAAACATAGGAGAGGTAACAATTGATTCTGTATTGTCTTTGTTTGGAAGTATTTTTGTTGGTGGGGCAAAAATAGGTGTAAAGTGTTTTTTTCTTTTTCTTTGGTGGGCAAAAAAATATCTATTGTCAATAGTGTAGCAATATATAAGGTTACACTTTATTTCGATAGTCCACTTTAGACATTCTATTAACTACAAGTAACTTTGTAACTACATGTCAACTACATGTCAACTAATTCTCATTAATTTGCAACTACATGTCTACTAACTCTCAGAGTAGACTGTTAGGGTAGGTTTAGGGTTAGTAGAATAAGTTGACAGAAAACGTGTTAGAAGATATTAAGCAGACAGTCTACTAATACTCTACTAATTGCTAGTTGACATGTAGTTGCAAAGTTACTTACTGTTAATAGAATGTCTAAAGTGGACTATCGAAATAAAGTGTTACCTATATATAAAGCTTAAAACGAAGCAGCTTTCTGTTAGACAACACAGTGAATTTGCGTGACCAACTTGAAATTTGCGTGAGGAAATCTTTCGCCCTGAACAACCCAAAACATTCGCACATCCGAACAATGATAAAGTGACTGCACCTTAATAGTTCACCCAAAAACAAAAATTTGCTGTAAATTTGCTCACCATTCAAGATGTAGATGAGGAGTTTGTTTCTTCATTAGAACAGATTAAGAAAAATGTAGCATTACATCACTTGCTGTGAATGGGTGCCGTCAGAATAAGAGTCCAAGCAGCTGCTAAAAACATCACAACAATCCACAAGTAATCCAGACGACTCAGTTTGATCATTTAATGTCTTGTGAAGTGAAAAGCTGCGTGTTTGTAATAAACAAATTAACCGCATTTTAACTTTAAACCATTGCTCCTGGTCAGAATTTCGTAATCCATAATAACACTTCTTCTAGGGAAAAAGTCCATCCCCTGTTTTCCTCTCACATCAAAATCCACTGACACACTTGTTTAGAACTGTTTGGACAGTTTTCACTTGTAAAAAGTGCTTTTCCTGTCAATTTTTCTCTCCTGATTCTGACAAAACAACTTTTTCACTGGAGAATGCAATATTAGAGGACTTGCATTTCAGCCAGAAGCAATGGTTTGAAGTTAAAAACATCTTAATGATAGATTTATTTCTCATAAACATGAGAAAAAAAAGATTCATCAATTGGTGCAGAGGATCAATTGGATAGCAAGTGCTAATGCTAAATATCTCCAGTTCTTTCGAGATGAAGAAACAAGACAAATGTTCATTTTTGAGTGAACATTTCTTTTAACAACATGTGAGTTACTCCATAGCCCATTCTTGTTTATTTAGCTGTTATATAAAAGCAAACATTTATTGTGTCCTGCTTTTATTTTTTTTAAAATAACAGCTGTGGTTGTTATAAAGCACCTGAGCCTGTGTAGTAATTTAACCAGATTACGACAGATGCTTTGAAGGTCTGTCAGTTTGAAAGCTATTAATTTGCTAATTTTTATTTCAAAAAGACATCTGTGCTGAAAAATAAGCTAAAAGCTTCAAAACATGTTTCAGACATTTGTATCAGTCTCTCAGAATCAGTTTAGAAACAGAACTGTCACGGTCTTTTGATATCATGCTTTCAGCGTGACACTGTGTTGATGCATGCTGGTTGCAGCAGCCTACAATAGTTAAAAAGACCACAGTCAAAATAATGATTTTCTTTTTGGTCTTTTGTACTTTAAGAGCAATTCTCTTCTACATTTAAATGGCGACAACATCTTATCTAAAAACAACAGTTAGAATTATTAGCTTTTTCTAACAATCAACAATTAGTGAACCTCAACCTCATTTAAAGGGGTGGTTGATTGCGATTTCACTTTTTTAACGTTAGTTAGTGTGTAATGTTGCTGTTTGAGCATAAACAATATCTGCAAAGTTATGAAGCTGAAAGTTCAATGCAAACGGAGATATCGTCTTTTAAAATTCTGGCGGTTTAATGCCTACAAAAATGGCTGGTAAGGACTACAACGAGTTACTTCCCGGGCTCGTGACATCATAAACCCAGATAAACCCCGCCCTCTGGAAAAGGCAGCAAAGGGGGCGAGGCCATGCTGCACTGCTTTAGAGAAGAGGTAGAGAAAACTAGAGTTGCACGTAAAAATCTATTCATATATGAAACGCGATTCTGTCTTAAAACGATTCTAATGGATTCACAAGTTTCAAAATCAATGTTCTAAAGAAGCAGTTCTCAATACTGTTCCTCGCATCCCCCTGCTCTGCATCTCGCTCTCTCTCTCGCTCTCATTCAGCTCAGCTCCAACAATGAACTGTTCCAATTATACACTTATTTTCACATAGCTATGAGAAGCATTATACATGGACGCGCGTGCAGTTGCCGTACTGTATTAAAGCTTTAATCAGAATAAAACCATATATTAAAAGTTAACAGAAGCAGTAGCATTTACAAATAACAGAGTATCTAAAAGTATGAGACAACAACAAACAAAAAACATAAGCCTACCATTAAAAGACGAGCTTGCACAGGTTCTGCACGATCCTCTTCAATAATATCCTCTACTTCTCAATTGGGCTCAAACTGATAAGCGATATTAACGATGCCGTTGTTTACAATACAACTGGAGCACATGCAGTTGAGGTGAGGGGCGGGACGTTAGACGCGCACTAGAGGCGGTTTAGCCCAATCACACTGGGCTAGCTAACCAATCAGAGCCCATCGCCTATTTCTGAGGGCGGGGGTTCATAAAAACAGGAAAAGATCAGCCCATTTCTCAGAAAAGGGACAGAGCTGTGTGGAATAAAGGTAAATTATATGAAAAATATTTTTTTTTTAAAACGAAGCATTAACACATGTTAGACTGCACCCCATAAACACAATCAAGCCTAGAAAAAAACCAGTGAACCACCCCTTTAAAACGTTTGTCCTCAGGTGACCGCTTAAAAATGGGTGTTTCAGTGGAATAATTAAAAGTCGTATCTTATGACTTCTTCATATTAATTTAGAGAATCTGTGAATAGGCAATAGAAAGGTGTCCAAATATGCTTTTATCCAATCAACGCGTGCAGAGATACCATCACTTATATGGTTCAGTCCGGCTCTTTTTCAATTGCGCACTTAACTTGCACTAGCAATGCTGTCGACTGAATTGTTCATGAATGGATAATGCAATGAGAATTAATACTGTTTTCCTGCACCTCATTGTTGTGGACTGTAGCCAATTTAATGAGGGTTGAGTGTATGCCGTAACATCAATTTACCACCATTCTGCTGGAGAGCGGACCTGATAATTACACTGGTGTTTCAGGCCTCGGCTTTTAGTGAAATATTTTAATAAGCACAGTTTTGCATCACACTGTTTCGCATTTCATTAGCAGTGGCCCTGTTCTCCCATCTGCCATTCTCTGCTTCTCAATTTAGCTCCATGTTCCGTGGAACATTCCTGCATTAGCATAATGGGAGAACTGTTGCACTTTAAGAATGGCACAAATACCAGCGGGCATAACAAATAGATCGTACAAACGCAGCAATGATGGGTTAGTGGGAGATTTGATGAACGCACATTGATGTCTTGTTTTTGCAGCAAAGCCATTAACAAGAAAAATATTAGGCAGTGGAATATCACAGTGAAGTGTGATTTTGAGAAAGGTCCTGTATTCGTGACGAATGAGTTGGGAAGAGGCCGTGCTACAAAAGCCCACTGCTAACTTTGAATTTGCCCTTTACAATACAACGAATCCAGACACTAATGATTGCCAAGGCCTAATAAGGTTTCAGAGGAAACACTTCTTTGCTCCTAAAGCTTATAAGAATCCAAATGCCCTAATCTCAACATCTAAAGATAAATGTTAAAGGGGTCATATGACGTTGCTAAAAAAGAACATTATTTTTGGTATTTGGTGTAATGCAATGTGTTTATGCGGTTTAAGGTTAAAAAAACACATTATTTTCCATAAAATTTACATTATTGCTGCTCCTCTATGCCCCGCCAAAAAGCGAAGTATATGCTGATTGGCCAGCTATCCAGTGCATTGTGATTGGCCGAATACCTCAAGTGTGTGACGGAAATGTTACGCCCCTTACCATACTGTGATGCCGTGTCCCAGTGCGACGAGACAAAACCAATAAAACCCATTACAAACAAGGCATTTGTTGCATCCAGTGGGGACATAATTACTGATTACAATGACTTTGTCAAATGTCTTTTTACGCGTTGCGTTGCGTATCGCGCTGCGTAAACATAAAACCATGTCTGCATTTGTGATCGGAGAAACAACAAACCCTACACTGCTCAAAACTCGCATTTGAATCATCAGTGGCAAATTATTTAAATATAAAAAACGTACTTACAGGCTGTGAGTCAGAAGCGCCAGACTGTCCTTGCAAAGTTGGAACTGCCCCACTTTATAAACAGCCTTTGTGCCACAGACGCATTGTAGGCTACTGGTTCAGGAAACAGTCCTCCATAAAATGCGCACATCTGAATATTTGGGTTGAACTGTTCTGGAACAGTGTTGTAAATACAACTTAACCACTGATTTCTAGTTGTGTCCTCTTTTGGAAGGCCAAACAAAGTAGTTTCAAAGTAGAACTGCTTTCAGCATTGATAATAATAAAAAATGTTTTTAAGCACCAAACCAGCATATTAGAATGATTTCTGAAGGATCATATCACACTGAAGACTGAAAAAAACAGCTTTGCCATCACAAAAATAAATTACATTTTAAAATATATTAAAATAGAAAACATTTATTTTAAATTGTAATAATATTCCACAATATTACCTTTTTTTTTTTACTGTACTTTTAATCAAATGAATGGCACCTTGGTGAATATTAAGAAACCATTAAAAAAATCTTACCAACCCCTAACTTTTGAAATGGTAGTATATTATATACGCTGCTTTATTTTGAATGGTAGTATTAAAAACGCTGCTTTATATGCTGCTTTTTCATATTTTAAAAGCTATTTTCTGTAATTACAATGTTTATAACAACTTTTATATTAAAAAATACTGAAGCAATGTATGCCTACTGTATGATTCAATATTAATGAGTGTACACTTTACATTTAAAAGCAAGCCAATAAATGGGTCTTTTTTGTTTAATAAATGTATGAGTTGGATTAAGCTACTCTTGTGAAATTGCAGACATGTCTGGAAGGATGAGTCTCAAAGTGTGATCTCCCTGTTCTTACAGAGCTGGCCAGGATTTCAAATTGTTTTGCAGATTACAGGAGCATAGCCCTAGGAGCACATTTTATTAATATTTATATGCACATTAATCTGCGGGAGCAGCTGTTTGACCTCCTCTCAATGAGTCATACATAATAGATGTTGGATTGGGAGATGCCACTATACGGAGGGAGTCCTGAGCTCAGTTTGCAATGTGAAGATCAGTGCGGCCTGCGTGACTTTTTATAAAAAAAAGCTACAGGATTAAGACTCCTGACTGAACTGACTAAACTGTTCACAGCTGGTGACGTCCCCCTGCTTTATAAGAGACACTGAAAAGAGTGGGCAGTAATAATCAAAGGAAGAATGTGCCAATGAATCGTCTGCTTTACTGCATTCCAAGCAGAATTATTTCCTAAAATTAAGTAAACCTAATTCTTCTTGTGTTGAGTTGGGGAAGATGCCCACTGTCACAAGTAAACATCAATTAACAGATCTGCCAGATTGTTTCACATAGCCTTGGAGGCACATGCTACAGTTTAGCAGTTTCTTAATTACTATTTGTCCTCTGAGGGGAATTGTTTGAATAGCTTCACGTAGTGCGACAAGATCAGTTAATTGTTGTGCGCAGTTGTATTCTTGGCCTCCTCTGTGAGTAGAAGTGAAGCAGCAGGATATCACAAACCCAAAGGTCACTTCATAAAAGCAATTTCACGACACACTTCTTATATTATGACATATTTGAGCAATTAATGAAAACTAATATTGAACCTTGGGAAACATCGTTATCTGATCTGATTATCAGAATTGTTGCCAAATCTTGGCATTTAATGGTAATTAGTAATAATAATAAAACAATGATATGCCTATTTATTACTTTAGCAGATGCAGTTAAAAAAACTATTTAAAATCAATAAAAATAGAAGCAATTTAAAAAGAAGAAGCATTACTATGCTATATTTTTATTGAAAATAAAACTTAATTTTGGAATGGAATTTTGAAAAACCTTAATTGAATTTTTATATATATATATATATATATATATAATTTTCTGCTGTATGACAAATTGAATTTGTCTTTATTTGTTTATTTTTTATTTGTATTTACAGATTTATTTGGAAAAAAAGAATAAAAGCCTGATAAACTTTCTGTTGCAAAAATACATAAAACATTTTAATAATAAAGAATGGCTTTTGAAAATATCAATTAATAAATTAATAAATGAAAATAAACACAATACTCTGTTGCAAGAAAAATATGAAATGGGAGTTCAACCAAAAATTAAAAAAATTGTCATTATTTACTTACACTCGTGTCTTTCCAAAGCAGGGTAACTAGTTAATTAAAACTAAAACATAAAAAAAAATCAATACTAATTAGTAATAAACATATATAAACTTTATTTCAGCTAGAAATAAAGTTTTCTAATTTTTCTTTTCTCATTTTCATTTAGTTTAATTTTATGTACTAAAACAATTAAAACTGAAACTGTGATAAAAATCAAGCGTAGCGTTAGTTCTGGCAGGTCATGTTAGTCAAGCTCACATCAGCTGACTCTCAGCTGATCCCCATCAACCTATGGGAATACGACACCTATCTAAGCATTCATATATAAGGTCTCTCAGCAGTTTTCGCATTGCTCAATAGCTAATTACCCTCCTCCATCCCCAACTCCTCCTCTGTCATTCGGGATTCAGCCTTCTGATTCTCCTTTGAATCAGACTAATTCTAAAATGTGTACATGAAATTATTGAACTTTAACAATATCTGCAATACATTTATGTTGGTTCTGTTCTGTTTACCCTGGGGGGTTATTGCTGCTCTCCCTGCTATCATCCAGTGGTGGACAGTAACGGAGTAGTTTTACTTCATTACTGTACTTAAGTACATTTTTCAAGTATCTGTACTTTACTGGAGTAGTTTTATTTTGAGTAACTTTTACTTTTACTTCACTACATTCCAAAGCATAAGACCATACCTATTACTTCACTACATTTCATAAAACATATCGTTACTCCTTATAATATATCACATGCTCTGACATGCAGAAGCGGTGTCTGATTCAAGAACGAACTGATTCTTTTCAAAGAACCTTTTAAATCGGTTCGCAAATCGCACCAAACGATTAATTCACGAATTAGAATGAACCGATTTCAGCTGTTCTCAAGTCGACAACTCCCTGATTCAAATGAACCGTTTAGTGCGAGTCTCCAGTGAACTGAATTCACAAGTCAGAACCGGGAGATCTTGTGAGCGTGCACGCGACTAATGCTGCTAAAAGTAAGTTACTTATGTCTAATTTTAGGATTAATTATTGTAAATGAAAATCATATTTAGGTCAAAACTGTAAGTTGTTTGTGAACTAAATCTGCTGTAAAGGGTGATCTATTAAAGCCCACTGAAATGCTTGAATGCAGACACATCAACATCAGTGTCTCTATGTTTTAGGTAAAAAAACCCTGAAACATTAAAATAACAGACTAAATAAAATAACTCATGTGTCATGAATTCGGTCCACGGACTTCCGTTTATTCACCACCAGAGTTCACCCTTTCCATTACATTGACTCCCGCACAACACAAACTGTTGCATAGCACCCCGGACTACATATCCCATCATTCTTTGCACGATTTGCACACTGCACTGATTTGCACTCATTGCACACAGCTGTTTCTAATCACCTCACCCACTATATAACACCCACTCTAACCACCTTTCTTGACTGAGTATTGTTTAGCCTGTACCCCTTTCAGAGTCTCCGTGTTTTCCTTGTTTTGCCAAGCCTGTTTTTGCGGTTTCTGATCTTTGCCTGTTTTCCTGGATTTCTCCCTCTCATCTTGCCCCTGTGATTCTGTCTGCTGATCGGTGACCTACGCTAGCCCTAGGACTATTCTTGTGTTTTTGCCCGCCATATACCTGTTTGTCATTGTTCGACCCTGCCTGTTATACCACGTCTCTTTAAATAAAGCTTGCAGATGGATCCACACGTCTCACGTCTCGTCAGCCCCGTTACA